>NC_137969.1:134360162-134565162 GCF_963924665.1 Micromys minutus
ACCTGACATTTCTGTAGGTTCTGGGAATCTGAACAGAATATATTAGATTTGCATAACAATCATTTTTAATTACTGATAGAACCTGAGTATAATTTAGAAACCAGAAATTTGACAGTTGTCAGAATATGTTGTCAGGTCCAATATTGTCTGCTAGTGGCATAGGATCATTGCTGAAAACCTTTGAAATTTTTATATCATATAAGTTTAGAAGTTCTGGATGTGATAAAAAAAATATACCAAATGTGGCATGCTATTTCAGAAAATATTTATAAACTAAAAACTTACACAAGTGATTGGTTACTTGAGTGTTAAATTTTTGTTGATTATAATAATTTTAATCTTTTAGAAACTGATCATGATTGATAAATTTAAGGTCTAAAATGTATTTGGGCATTCCTTTAAACTGGGAAATACTCTTGCTACTATAGGAGCTTCTCAGGTTCGGTGGAGCCACCTAAGGACTACTGAATTAATGCTTGTGCAAATAGACAAATGTATACTTATGTCCCATGGTCTCATTTATGTAGTACTGAATGAACTGATAGCTTAAATAGATGTCTGTTTGAGGAGGTTTACTAGAAAACAGAATGGACCACATCAGGAAACAGTCTGGTTATGTTCTGTTGACTTTTTTTACATTAGATATTTAACTTTTTTAAATGAAGGGAGATATATTGTTGCTGGTATAATGGCTGTATTGTGAAATTGTATTGGAATTTCTTACCAAATACAAAATGGGTCAGCTATTAATATTAAATAATTTTGAGCTGTGAAAGATTACTCATATTGTTTTGGAATCTTGAACTTGCCTACTATTTAACTTATATAATTATTGTATTTTATATTAGTACTTATATTACCATTATATGTTATATAATGATAATAATATGTTAGATATCATTATATTATTATATTATAACTGTTAGGTTATAAATTTCAGTACTGAGTGCCTTCTTCTCCCAAATAGAGTTCTTATTTCTAATGAAGCCCTCAAATGAAATGAATAGAGGAATACATTTATATATTAAGTGGAAATTTCACAAAATTAAAAATAATTAAAGAAAAAGAATAAGACAAACCAAAAAAAAAAAAAATAGGTGAATGACTCTATTTTTATAAATTAAATGGTAGATTATGGTGAAGAAGCTCTATTACAGTGATAACAATGACAACAGTATCTCAATCACAGGAAATTATTCCTATTATAGAATCACAAAGTAAAGGCCTGAGAAATAGAGAAAGCTACTTATAAGTGGGTTAACTGAGCAACAATTGATTTTGACAACAAAACTAAATTATATAGAATAATTTGATATGGCTAAGACTTTGTTGAGTTTCTGTATTTGAAGACTACTTAGGAATCAATGCTCCACCAAATCACAAGAACACATGCTCCCCTATGTTCATAGCAATCATATTCATAATAGCCAGAAACTTGAAGCAACCCATATATCCCTCAGTTGAAGAATAGATATGAAGAAATGTGTTTCATTTACAAAGGAATACTTTTAAAAAGGGATCAGCTTAAAACCAAGGACATCATACATTTTTTCAGTCAAATGGATGGAACTTGAACATGTCATCTTGAGTGAGTTAACCCAAAACCAAGCTACATGCATGGTATGTACTCACTGATAAGCAAGACCTGCCAGGAGACCAGAAGGCACAGGAACCAAACTTCGAAGCAACTGGGGGCAGGTTCTGTCCTGTCTCTATCTGCGCCCCAGATTATTGTGGTGAATAATAAAAATGGGCACAACCAGTTCCCCTGGCTCTCTCTGACTCAGGCTGTCACTCTTTGGTGTTAGTTCCAAGACCCTTGGGCTATATGGAACTTGCATTAATTTATCTCTGTGGCTCCATGCTAGTCCCGGGGCTCTCTTTGGCCCAGGCAGTCTGTGAGCCATTTTAGTGTGTCACCTTACCACATTGCTTCCACTCACAATTTTCTCAGTGGTGTTTACCACACTGAGGGGATTGTGATATTTATTGATATTTTCTTGTATTAAGGTAATTGATTGAGGCATACAGAGGGCTCAGAATGTGACTGACATTCATTTCAAGGGTGTTTGATAATTCAAGAATTCTGAATGCATCTCTGAGCTTTAGTGCTGGTTTATCTCTCTTTCCATAAATAGTTGTCATATGAAATGAAAAATTCTAGTGAAGAGGGCATAGAAATATAAATGTGTAACTCAATTTCATCAGTAAAACTGATATAAATGGTCCCCTCTTTGTTTCTAATGTCTATTTTTCTTAATTCTCACTATTACAAACCTTTTGCAGGTTGACGACAAAATATAAGCAGGGAATGATAAATCCATATATATATATGAGAATTTATGGGTAGCATCATGTATTTTGGTACCTGAAATATTTTACAATAGCAATCTTGAAGTTGTGGAACAACAAGGTGTACCAGCGAGTGCTCGTTCTCAGAGGGAAGCAGGATCAGTAGAAGACCACGGTTGCAGCCACAGAAGATAATAGAAGACGCTATATCTGTATTACAGTCATTACTTTAATCTAATTTTCAAGAACAAATTTTGCTATATTTAATGATGTACACACAGGTTAAGAGATTTTGTTGAGTGGCTAGAATGATTCCACATTGGCAAACAGAAGACCCCAAAGTCACTTGTCTTCAGAAAAATCACAGTAGAAACAGTCATCTTCCCCAAGCATCAGTGTTGCCCATGGCATAATCTCATCCTGGCTATCCTTAGTTAGGTCTGGGCACCCATTCTATTGATTACATGGGTCTTTTTTACTTGCTTCACTGACCCGCATTCCTCTTATTTCCCACAGAGAGAAATACACTTAAATCAAATCGGTTTCTTTGTCCTGTGTTGAATATAAAGCTCAGTCTTCATTGCAGGAAAAGAAATCTTTTACCATTAACCAAAATTTTACATTGATCTATTATCTCTCTCCCTTCCCCTATTTCTGTCCTTCTCTGTTACTGATTCTCTTCTCTGTCCTCATGGCTCTGCTCCCCTTTGTCTAGCTGCCTGTTTATAGGTCTAGTTGTCTTCATGTACCCATTCTTCAGGTCCTCACTACTCTCCCTTGTCCCATTAAGAAAGATACTATTGCCTATTATAATTCCTTAAATCGGATCTGTTGCATTGTATAATTTCTCAGATGCAGCCTAAAAATGTGGTACATCTACAAAATGGGATACTACTCAGCTATTAAAAAGAAAAGACATCATAAATTTTTGCAGTCAAATAAATAAAACTTGAGAATATTTTCCTAAGAGGGGTAACCCAAAGCCGGAAAGATGAGCATGGTATATACTCACTTATAATTGTATATTAGTGAAGCACAACCATGCTACACTCCACAGAAACAAAGAAACTGGTTAGTAAGTAGAGATCAATGGAAGATGTGTAAATCTCACTCAGAAGAGGAAAACAAGTAGACATCAGAAGTGGGTGTAGAGAGAAAACTGAGTGTGAGAGAGGGTGAAGAAGGGAAACTAGAATGGCAATCAGGTTTGGAGAGAGGTGTGGTTAGGAGAGGGCAGGAAGAGAGAAATTGGTGCGGGGCACTACTTGGATTTACTAGAGGCCTAGGATGGGGGAGGGTAAAGGAAGTCTATAGGGATGACCCTAGCTGAGATTCTTACCATATGGAGATAAACAGATTGACCTGCCCACCTCCTATTAAAAGTAACACTGACAGTATAGGGAGGTAGACATCAATCCAACCAGAAAACTTTCACCTAAAATTTGTCTTTTCTACAAGATATGTTGGAATAGAGATGGAGTAGAAACTGTGACAACTGCCAACAAGTGACTTGAGACCCATTCCTTGTGACAAAGAGAAGCCCTGACACTTTCAATAATACTCTGTCATACTTGCAGACAGGTATGTAGCATAGCTGCCTTTTGAGAGGCTTCATCAAGCTACAAATAGAGGCAGATTCAGAGACCCACAACCAAACATTACTGGAAGCTTAGGAGCCTTGAGGAAGAGTAGGGAATAGAATTTATCCCATTAGAAGGGTCTAGGACACTACAAGAAAATCTACTATATCATATAACCTAGGAAAACGAGGTTCACAGAGACTGGGACAAAATGAGGGATGCTAATTGGTCTTCATGTGGGTTCCTTAACAAGTGGAACAGGGCCTATCTCAGTCTACATTCCCTGCAATGGGATCTCCTTCTGATGCCTGATTAGATTTCAGGGGGAGAGGGTGTGCCCAGTTCTGCTGAGATTAGATGTCTCAGTATGGTGGTGGTAACCAAGGATGGATCCCCTTCTCTGAGAATAAGAGGAAGCAACAATGGAGGAAGGGATTCTTAAGAGTAATATTAGGAGGAGAGGAGGGAGGTTGACTTTAATCAGGATGTAACATGAATATTATAGATTCAAATCTTATTAAGAACATATGTGTATGTATGTATGTAACTCAAACTCAACTCTAAGTGTCTATATGTGCATGTAATTTGAATGCAACTATCATTAAAACACACACACACACAAACATATATATATATATATATATATATATATAGAGAGAGAGAGAGAGAGAGAGAGAGAGAGAGAGAGAGAGAGAGGGGGGGGGGGGGAGGGAGGGAAGGAGGGAAAGAGGGAGAGAGAGAGAGAGAGAGAGAGAGAGAGAGAGAGAGAGAGAGAGAGAGAGAGAGAGAGGGAGGGAGGGAGAGAGAGAGAGAGATCTACTAAGGAAGCAATGTGACATTACAATATTAATCCAATGGCATGAAGTAACAACTATAAAATTTTTTATTCTGTTTATTTTATTTTTATTTTTTTGGCAAAGAAACAACATGGACAGATTATATAAATATATGATTAAGACAAAGAAACTACACATAAAAAAGTACATGCTATATAACTGAATGTATATGAGAGTAAGAATGTTAAGGTTTGTCTTAAAGACCACCCACACACATGTATGTAAATAGGTGGTCTTTTTTGTTGTTTTTTTAAACATTTTTTAACTTTATTTTAAAAAACAAAGACAAAAGAAAAAAATTAAACATTTTTGCATAAATGTATCCAAATACAATTGTGTCAGTGTGATACTCTGTATTAAGGTCTTACTAGTTACAATGAATAAAAAGTACATATAAAACAGGATGTAACCTGGAATTAGTCAAAGTTTTCTTGGTGTGTAAGGATTGAGAATGACTTTTTTTTGTTTTTTGGTTTTTTTTTTTTGGTTTTTTTTTTGTTTGTTTGTTTTGTTTTGTTTTCTTTTCTTTTTTTTTTTTTCTTGAACTTCACACATTCTGAGAGTTTATTCTGGGGCAGTCCAAGGCTCTGGCTTTAGCATCCCAATTAAAGTGACTGCATATTATGTCTGTTCTTTTGTGACTGGGTTATTTCACACAGGATGATATTCTCTAGATGCAACCATTTCCTTAAGAATTTGGTTAACTCATTGTTTCTGATGGCTAAGCAGTACTCCATTGTATAAATGTACCACAATTTTTGTATCCATTCATCTACTGAAAAACATCTGGATTATTTCCAACTGCTGGCTATTATAAATAGAGATGCTATGAACATAGTGGCACATGTATCTTTATGGTATATTTGAGTGTCTCTGGGGTATAAGTACAGAAGTAGAATAGCTGGATCATCAGGTAGTACTATGTACAATTTTCTAAAGACACGCCAGACTGATTTCCAGAGTGGTTGTATCAGCTAACAACCCCACCAACATTGGAGAAGTGTTCCTCTTTCTCTGTAACCTCGCCAGAACCTGCTGTCATCTGAGTTTTGGATCTTGGCCAATCTGATTGGTGTGAGGTGGAATCTCAGGGTCTTTTTGATTTGCATTTCCCTGATGGCAAAGGATGTTGAGCACTTCCTTAGATGTTTCTCAGCCATTCAATATTTCTCAATTGAGAACATTTTATTTAGCTCTGTACCCCATTTCTTATAGGGCTGTTTAATTCTCTGGTGTCTAGCTTTTTGATTTCTTTGCATACCTTGGATATTAGGCATCTATCTAATGTGGAGTTGATAAAGATCTTTTCCCATTCTGTTGGTTGCCTTTTTGTTTTCTTGACAATATCTTTAGATTACAGAAACTTTGAAATCTCATTAAGTCCCATTTGTTAATCTTTGACCTTAGAGCTTGAGCCATTGGTGCTTTGTACAGACAAATTTCTCTTGTGCGTATGTGTTCTAAGGTTTTCCCTACTTTCTCATCTAATAGTTTCAGTGTATCTGGTTTAATGTGGAGATCTTTGATCCACTTAAACTTGAGCTTTCTACAAGGAGATAAGAAAGGGTCAATTTTCATTCCTTTGCATGCTGAGAACCAGTTGGACCAGCACCATTTGTTGAACAGGCTGTAATTTTTCCATTGAATGTTTACAGCTCCTTTGTCAAAAATCAGGTGACCACATACGTGAGGGCTCATTTCTGGATCTTCTATTCTATTACATTGATCCATGTGCCTATTTCTGTACCAGTACCATGCAGTTTTCAGCACAATTGCCTTGTAATATAGCTTGAGGTCAGGGATAGTGATTCCTGCAGATGTTTTCTTGTTGTTGAGGATGGATTTCGCTATTCTAGGTCTTTTGTTGTTCCATATGAAATTGCACATTGATCTTTCCAACTCAATGAAGAACTGGGTTGGAATTTTGATGGGGATTGCATTGAATCTGTAGATTGCTTTTGGTAGGATGCTGATTCTTCCAATCCATGAGCATGGGAGATCTTTCCATTTTCTGAGATCTTCCTCGATTTTCTTCTTTAGAGCTTTGAAGTTCTTGTCATACAGGTCCTTTACTTGTTTATTTAGAGTCACTCCCAGCGATTTAATATTTTTTGTGACTATTGTGAAGGGTATCTTTTCCCTAATATCTTTCTCCAGCTGTTTGTCCTTTGAGTATAGGAAGGCTACTGATTTGATTGAGTTAATTTTGTATCCAGCCACTTTGCTGAACTTGTTTATCAGCTGTAGAAGTTCTCTGGTTGAATTTCTGGGATCACTTAAGTACACTATCATGTCATCTGCAAAGAGTGATGTTTTTATCTCTTCCTTTCTGATTTTGATCCCCTTGATCTCCTTTTGCTGTCTAATGGCTCCCGCCAGGACTTCCAGTATTATGTTGAATAGGTAGGGGGAGATTGGGCATCTTTGTGGAGTCCCTGATTTTAGTGGGATTGCTTCCAGTTTCACACTGTTAAGTTTGATGTTGGCTGCTGGCTTGCCATATATTACCTTTATTATGTTTGGGTATGGACCATGTATTCCTGTTCTTTCCAGGACTTTTAAAATGAAGCGGTGTTGAATTTTGTCAAATGCTTTCTCAGCATCTAGTGAGATGACCATGTGATTTTGTTTTTGGGTTTGTTTATATAGTGGATTACATTGATGGATTTTTCATATATTAAACCTTCACTTTATCCCAGGGATGAAGGCTACATTGTCATGGTGAATAATTTTTTTGAAGTGTTCTAGGATTCGGTTTATAAGGATTTTGTTGAGTTTTATTGCATCAGTGTTCATAAGTGAGATTCGTCTGAAGTTCTACCTCCTTGTAGGGTCTTTGTGTGGTTTAGGAACAAGGGTTATTGAAGCCTCAAAAAATGAGTTAGTTAGTATTCCATCTGATTCTGTCTTGTGGATAGTTTGTAGAGTATTGGTGTTATGTCTGCAATAAATGTCTGATAAAATTCTGCACTGAACCCGTCTGTACCTGCGCTTTTTTTGGTTGGGAGGCTTTTGATAACTTCTTCTATTTCTTTTTGTGTTATGGGATTATATAGATGGTTTACCTGGTAATGGTTTAACTTTAGGATCTTGTATCTGTCTAGGAATTCATCCATTTCCTCCATATTTTCCAACTTTGTGGAGTATAGACTTTTGTAGTAGGATCTGATGATTTCTTGAATTACCTCAGTTTCAGTTGTTATGTCTCCACTTTCCTTTCTGATTTTGTTAATTTGTATACTCTCTCTTTGCCCTCTTTCTAGTCAGGCTAGGGGTTTATCAATCTTGTTGATTTTCTCAAAGAACCAGCTCTTGGTTTTGTTGATTTTTTTCAATGGTTCTTTTTGTTTCTATTTGGTCTATTCTGCCCTGATTTTGATTATTTCTTGCTGTTTACTCCTCTTGGGTGTATCTGCTTCCTTTTGTTCTATATATTTAGCTTTGCGGTCAAGTTGCTGATGTATGATGCTCTCTCCAGTTTCTTTTTGGAAGCGCTCAGGACTATGAGTTTTCCTCTCAGTTCTGCTTTCATTGCATCCCATAGGTTTGGGTATGTTGTGTTTTTGTTTTCATTGAATTCTAGAAAATCCTTAATTTCTTTCTTTATTTGTTCTTTGACTGCTATTGTTTAACAGAGCATTGTTTAGTTTCCATGTTTATGTGGGCTATTTAATGTCTTTGTTGTTGTTTAAGACCAACCAAAGACCATGGTGATCTGACAGGATGCATGGTAGTATTTCAGTCTTCTTATATTGATTGAGGCTCGTTTTGTGTCCAATTATGTGGTCAATTTTCGAGAAGGTGCCATGGGGTGCTGAGAAGAAGGTGTATTATTTTCTTTGGATGATATGTTCCTAGTCTCGGCTAGTTTTACAGTGTCCTTTTTCAGCTTCTGTTTCCATAATCTGTCCATTGATGAGAGTGGGGTATTAAAGTCTCCTACTATTATTGTGTGAAGTGAAATGTATTTTTTGAGCTTTATTAGGGTTTCCTTTATGAATGTGGGTGCTTTTGTATTTGGAGCATTTATTTTAAAGATTGGGAGTTCCTCCTGACAGATTTCCCCTGTAATGAGTAAAAAGTGTCCCTCCTTATCTTTTTTGATAACTTTTGTTTGTAAATTTACTTTATTTTATATTAGAATAGCCACTCAAGCTTGCTTCTTGGGGTCATTTGCTTGAAAGGTTTTTTCCCAACCATTTACTCGAAGATAGTATCTGTCTTTGTCTCTGAGATGAGTTTCCTGTATGCAGCAAATTGCTGGATTTTGTTTATGTATCCAGTCTGGTAGCATATGTCTCTTTTTTGGGGAGTTGAGTCCATTTATGTTAATAAATATCAAGGAATAGTCGTTTCTGTTTCCTGATATTATTGCTTTTGTAGGTTGAGTTGTGCCTGTGTCTCTTTCTTCTTTTGGTTTTCTTTCTTAGGGTTTTTTTTTTTTTTTTTTTTTTTTTTTTTTTTTTTTGTTTTTACTAGGATGTATTTCCCCTCATTGTATTGGGTTTTCCACCTATAATTCCTTGTAGTGCTGGATTTGTGGTCAGAAATTGTGTAAATTTAGATTTGTCTTGAAATATCTTCATCTCTCTGTCTATGGTGATTAATAATTTTGCTGGGTATAGCAGCTTGGGCTGGTACTTGTGCTCTAGGGTGTGCATGATGTCTGTCCAGGCTCTTCTAGCTTTCATAGTCTCTGTTGAGAAATCTGGTGTGATTCTTATTGGTCTGCCTTTTATATGTTACCTGACGTTTTTCCCTTACTGCTTTTAGTACTCCTTCTTTGCTTTGGGCACTTGGTGTTTTGACTATTATGTGTCCGGAGGAATTTTTTTTCTGGTCCAACATATTTGGAGTTCTGAAGGCTTCTTTTATGCTCATGGTCATCTCATTCTTGGGGGTAATGAAGTTTTCTTCTACAATTTTGTTGACGATATTTACTGTGCCTCTTAGTTGATATTCTTCTCCCTCTTCTACTCTTTTGTCCTTAGGTTTTGTCTTCTCATTGTTATGGATTTCCTGGACATTTTGTGTTAGGAGCTTTTTGGTTTTTGCATCTTCTCTGTCTGTTTTATCTATGTTTACAATGTTGTCTTTGGCCCCCAAGACTCTCTCTTTCATCTCTCGTAGTCTATTGGATATGCTTGCTTCTGTGATTCCTGATTTCTTTTTTAGGTGTTCTACCTCTAGGGTTATATCTTTTAGTGTTTTCTTTATTGTGTCAATTTCTGTTTTAAATTTCTTCTTCCATTCCTTCATCTCTTTGGTTCTGTTTTCCTCTAGTTCTTTGAGTTCCTTGAGTGATTTTCTTGTTTCCTTTTTAAAAGCTTCTTATTATTTTTGCCTTTCCTTCCATTCTTGTTTAAGAATGTCTCATTGTCTGGAGGTAAGATTTTAGGTCTGCGTCTTCTTTTTCTGGAGTGTTTGACATTCAAATGTTTGCTGTGATGGGAGAGCTGGGTACTGGTGTTGCCAGGTTGTCTTGGTTTTCTTGGGATATACTCTTTCGCTTTCCTCTTGCCATCTTGTTGTCAGTGATATGTTTTTGCCTTTCCCTTGTACTTGATCTGTGTCCCTGGATCTCCACTGGTCCAGGTGGCAGATGGTCCGAGCCCTGATCTGTGCCCCAAGGCCGACTGTTGGGAACAGAGTTTTCAGTGCTGGGTTCCTGGTCCCTTGATCAGGCAAGGTAGGAGCATGCTTTTCGTGAGCACTCTGCAGAGATCTCTCTGCTACCTGACTGGTCAGATCTCCTTCTCACCAGGCCTTAAACTTTGGGAACTGCTATTCCATGTATCAGATGGGCCGAGCCCTGTTCTACGCCCAAATCTGCGGGGTGGGAACAGAGTTCCCAATGCTGTGTTCCTCATCCCTGAATCAGGCAGGGCAGGGGCGCACTTTCTGTGTGCTCTCGGCAGAGATCTTTCTGCCTCCTGGATGCCTGGATCTCCTACTCAGCAGATCTTAATCTTTGCGAACTTCTGGTCCAGGTGGCAGATAGGCCTTGTCTTGTTCTGAACCCCAAAGCTGCCAGGTGGGAACAGAGGTCCCAATGCTGGGTTCATGGTCCCTGGATCTGGCAGGGCTGGGGCCTACTTTCCGTGTGATGCCGGGTAGGAACATAGGTCCCAATCTATTCTGCTTATTATTACATTTTCTTTTAGAATAAAAAAGCAACAAGTGCCCTATTTTTATTGCTATGAACTTTTATATGGTAGAAATTTAAAGTTATAATTTTACTATATACCCTATATTTCATTCAACCCTGTTCTAAAATATTATTTTGTATCAGATCTCTTTCTCTTTGTAATTCCTTCCATGAATATTGTGTTCTCCCTTCTAAGAAGGACTGAAAGATCCACATTTTAGACTTCCTTCTTCATAACATTTGTTCATGTAGGCTATGAATTATAGCGTTGGTAATCTGAGATGTTGGGCTAATATCAATGTCTCAGTGAGTGAATACATGTGCATTATTTTAGGTCTGGGTTACCTCACTCAGGAAGATATTTTTCTAGGTCCATCAATTTGCCTAAGAATTTCATGAAGTTATTGTTTTTAATAGCTGAGTAGTATTCTATTGTTTAAATGTACCACATTTTCTGTATCCATTCCTTTGCTGAGTTATTTTCAGCTCTTGGCTCTTATACATGATGGTGCTATGCACATAGTGGAGCATGTATCCTTGTTATATGTTGGATAATCTTTTAGTTGTATGTGCAAGAGTGGTAAATCTGGGTCCTCAGAACTATGGACAAATTCTGAGGAACCTCCAGACTGATTTTCAGAGTGATAGTTCTAGTTTGCAATCACACCAACACTAGAGGAGTGTTCTTCTTTCTTCACATCCTCACCAGTATCTACTGTCAACTGAGTTTTTGATCTTAGCCATTCTAACAGTTGTGAGGTGGACTCTCTGGGTTGTTTTAATTTGTATTTCTCTAATGACTAAGGATGTTCAACATTTTTATGTGGTTTGAGACCATTTGGTATTTCCCAGGTGAGAATTCTTTGCTTAGCTTTGTATCCCATTTCCAATAGGATTATTTTCCTCTCTGAGGTCTAAGTTCCTGAGTTCTTTGTACATATTACCTTATCCCTCTATGAGGTAATTTAAAAATCTTTTCCTCATCTGTTGGTTGCTGTTTTGTCCTATTGATAATAAAGAGGGGACCTCCAGAGACTATTCCACCTAGGGATCTATCTCATATGCAGCCTCGAAACCCAGACACTTTTGCTGATATCAGAATAGTTAACAGGACTCTTATATAGATGTTACCTGAGAGGCTCTGCCAGATGTTTACTGATACAGGTTAAGCTGAAGAACATCATCAATCAACTAAGGCACTGAGGTGGAGAGGGTGAATGGAAGAGGGGGTATCTTCATGGAAGCAAGTTGAGGGGAAAAAGGGAGGTGAGTGAGGGAAAATGTAAATACAGAAAATATTCAATAAAATTGGGGGGAAAAGGAGGCTTGCAATTAACCCTCAGACAGAGCACAGGGGCCCCAGTGTAGGAGTGAGAGAAAAGACTAAAGGAGCTGAAGGGGTTTCCAATATCATAGGTAGAACAACAATATCAACCAACCAGACACACCAGAGCTCCCAATGACTAAATCACCAACCAAAGTATACACATGGAGGGACCCATGACTATAGTTGCATGTATAGCAGAGGATGACATTGTCTGGCATCAATGAGAGGAGAAGCCCTTTGTCCTGTGAAGGCTCATTTTCTCAGTGCAGGGAAATGCCAAGGTGTTGAAGTGGGAATGGGTGGATGGGATGGGAGCATCCTAATAGAAGCAGGGGAAGTGGTCATGAGAGAGTGTGGAACTGAGAAAAAATATTTGAAATATAAATACATAAGCTATTCAATGAAAATTTGGATATACAAAAATAAATAAAAGTAGATTGTTTTTAACAAAAATTAAAATATTCTTTATATGATGATGAAATTTCAAAGCTATAAATGTCTTTCAGATTAATAAAAGTTAATGTAATATATATGTCTAACTATTCGTATCTTTGCTACTACATGGCCAGAGTAAGCTTCTTTCTAACTAGCCTTGAATCTATCAATGAATACTGATATTTCCTCTGCTACTACCTACTTAGGCTCAATTCACCTCTTGTTTTCTTGCCATTGGATCTGATAGCATAGGAATTTAAATGTTATTTATATATGGATAATATTAAAATTGTTCTATTTTTCTACTTGGTAGCTCTGAAAATATGTCATTTCTCCCCCTTTTTAGACACAGGCATGGTTTTAAATTTGCTTTATTTTTTCTACCTGTTAACTCTGAGGGCTGAGGAGGTCAGAAGACTGAGGATGAAGGTTATATCAAGATGGAGGTTTCCAAGTACCAGTGAGACCTAGGAGATATTGATTGGCATCAAATAGCTATGAACATTAAGGGTTTTATAGGTCTAATAACTCATATAGAAGGACAGTTTGTATCTTTGTCTATTTGATGCAATCTTGTTAGGGTTTGTGAATTAAGAGTTGAATATATAAACTTGCATGAAAGTTATCAGGCTGTAGATTTGTGTTAATGTGGGATTTTGGGGTAGAAAGTCACCCCGGGACAGAGGCAGAAAACAAGCAGTGGAAAACCGCCAGGGAAGGGAGTTGTGTGGACAAGCTGGGCAGTGGTGATAGCTAAGACTGGGCCCAGAAATGCTTACTGCTCTGGATGAGGATCTGCCTGAGAAGTGAAACCTCAGGGCCGGCAAAGAGATAAACCATTTTTTTTTATTTTTTAATATTTAATGCAGCATGGATGAGGGTTGGGAAAAAGGTGATAACATTTAAAACATAAATACAGAGAATAAAAAGAAAAAACACAATTGAGAGATTTTAAATTCATTTATAAAATTTTTTTTGTTTTACAACATTAAAAGCATTAAAAAGCACTTAGCCTTATTTTTGCTAATGTTATTATACTATGATAAAGCTTTAGAACTTTTAAAAACTATAGGTTTTTTTATAAACTAGATTATACGGGAAATTATTATGTTCTATTGTATAATACGATATAAAGGTCAGAAGAATTCCCAGTCTGTTTATGGACTACAGTTATGAGTTAAAATTTTTATTTTGATGCTAACAGAGCTTCAAGTAAAAACTGTGTTTTAATGCTCTCAATTTTACAGTGATAATACCTGTCATCCAAGTTTTGAAAATGTTACTATAATTAAGAAATGCCTGAAGATAGTAACCGTATAATGATAAAGATCTTTAACGTGTTCAGAAATGTATTTGAAGTCATGCTAAGATATAGTACCGTTAATTACATTAAGCTTTATTTAGTCTCCCATTTTACATTTGCAAGGTACACTTTAAAGCACATACATAAAAATAAACAAAAGCAGTTAAACACTTGTAAAGAACTAGCTCTCAGGTCTGTCAAAGACCTGCTGATTATGACATTTAATATAATTAAGTTTGTTATGACAAGCACACACTCCCAAATACTAACAGTGAACCCCAGGTGGTCTTCAAGTGGAAATGAGCACAATGATGACCAAGAATTCCCCCTCGATTGTCATACACTAACCACTCAAAATAACTGAGCTTCTCTGTGCCCAGCCCTCCACTCTGCCCACATAGATTTGCTCCAGACTTCCTCCCAGTCTGCATGTCTTCTCTGCCTCTCTGCCTCTACCCCTTGCCCAAGTTCCCATTCATCTTGCTTCCCCCAGTAAACTGACTTATAGCGGAAAAGTGTTCATTGTTTCCAGGAATTTATCTGGATATGGAGGAAAAACTATTCCTTGCATAATCCAACTCATAATATCATATTTCTATAGTTATGTAGGTCAGAATAATCATAATGAGTAAATTCAAGACCTAAACATATATATGCACACAACTAGCTATATAAAATAGACATACATATACACAAAAATCATAAATAATAATTGACTATATATGTAAATATAACTAAGTAATCAAAAAAATTTACATGAATTAAGATCTCAAGAACTAGTTAAATAATCAATGCCACTGGCACATAATTTGTGAAAAAAAAAACATGCATGTATATCATCTTACTAAGTAGCTAAATTCTATAGATTTTGTTTGAACTATAAATTTCCAATTAAGACCCAGTTCATATCTCTCTACTTGCTTATTTCACCAAACAAATTTTGTCTAATCAGTGCCCATTCTTGATTATTTCATCACATCACCAGTATGCTTGAGCAAACTCAAAGAAAGAAGTAAAACCTTTAACCTTCTCCTCCAAATCCCTTGTGATAATGGATGATCTTATTTACTACCATCAGCACAACTTTATTAAATATTCAGGTTATTGTAGAACTATTTGGGTAAGTTGGCCACTGGCAATAGGTTTTTTTGTACATGTTGATGTTATATTTTTTTCTTCCCAATATCCTGTACATTGATAAAGTAGTGATCTTCAAATCAGTGTAGTCTCATATTCACATTAATTACATAGACTTGAATACTAACACTGCCTAAAAATTTATTTTGTTTTTTTCAGAGGTAATCCTCAATTTATTGAATTTATTTATTCTATAAAATATTATAATAGCTCACAAAATTTGTTACATAATAATATATGATGTTTTCTTTCTGAATGACTATATGACCAGTTTTAAAGAAGATATTTTAAGGTGCAAAGAAGAATGAATATTCTTTTGTGTTTTGGTGAATTGTTAGGCCCATTTGAATCATAACCTCTGTTCATTTCATTATATCTCTGTTCATTTTGTCTTGAGGAGTGTCTCTATCCAGAGTTGAGTGTGGGGTGCTGAAGTCTCTCCCTATCAATGCATGGGGAGAAATGAATAAGATTAGCTTGAGTAATGTTTCTTTTATGAATGTCTGTGCCCTTCCATTTAGAGCACAGATGTTCAGAATAAGAAAATAATCTTGGTAGATTTTTATTTGATGAGTATAAAGTGTCCTTCCTGTCTCTTGGTTACTTTCAAATAAAAGTCTATTTTATTAGATATTAGAATTTTAACCCAGTTTGTTTACTGAGTGTATTTTCTGGGAATTTTTTTTCTAGCCATTTATATTGAGATAATGACTATCATTGTGGTGAGATGTGTTTCTTGTATACAGTAGAATGATGAATATTGTTTACACATCTCTTTTGTTGGCCTGTGTCTTTTTGCAGGAGAATTAACATTGATATTGAGATATTATAATGACCAATGGTTGTTACTTCATGTTCTGTTGATATTGGTGGAGGTTGAGTGTCTGTATGTTTATGTGTGCACACACATTTCACTTGCATTGGTTTTTGTGGTGTCTAATTATTTATGTATTGTGTTTTCTTAAGTATAGATAGCTAAAATGGGTTAGAATTTTGCTTATTCTTTCCTCTGTAGGGCTGGATTAGTGGGTAGGTATTGTTTGGACATTTTTTTTTCATGGAATGTCTTGTTTTCTCTAATTGTGGTGATTGAAGGTTTTTCTGGATATAGCCGTCTGGACTAAACTCTGTGATCTATTAGTCTCTGCAAGACATCCATCTAGTCTCTTCTAGTTTTAAGAATCTAAGATGAGAAATCAGATGTGATTCTGATAAGTCAACTTTTATATGTATCTTGGCCTTTTTCCTTTGCTTCTTTTATAATTCTTTTGGTGTTCTTGTTGTTGTTCTGTAAATTTAGTGTTTCTATTATTTTGTGGTGGGGAAATTTTTTTATGACCCAATCTCTTTAGTCTTCTGTAATCTTCTTGTACTTTCTTAAGCAATTTTTCTTTGGGTTAGGCACATTTTTTAATGATTTTATTGATGCTATTTTCTGGGCCATTGAGCTGGAAATTTTCTTCTTCTTCTTCTTCTTCTTCTTCTTCTTCTTCTTCTTCTTCTTCTTCTTCTTCTTCTTCTTCTTCTTCTTCTTCTTCTTCTTCTTCTTCTTCTTCTTGGTCTTCATCTTCTTCTTTATTTATTTATTCTTTTCCCCTTCTCTTCCTCATTCTTCTTTTCCTATCATTATTAAGTTTGTTCTTTACATAGAGGCTGAGGTAGTGGGCCTTCCCAAGGATGGTTGGTTGGACTGGCTTCTAATATAGTGGGTTTTGGAGGTGCCTAAATGCTCCCATGGGGAATCGGGAGGCTTTGGGCATCACTCAGGCTCCCACAGTCAAAAAAGAAGGACCAGAGATAGACAATGGTGCTCAGGAGACTGCATGTACCACTGATATCTGCTGTGGTCATCATTAGCATCAAATAATATTCTTTGAGGCAAGAATTAGTTTAGCTGTACTCAATAATATTGACATTTTCATATATAAATGAATACATACAATAACTTGCACTTCGCGTTTCTGTCTATCACCCATTTAAATATGTGTTGATTATATTATATTGAAAATATAATTTTTCTCTTTTAATTTTACCATTTCAACCTTATGAAAAAATGATATGAATTTAAATCTTCACACAAGTAATTTTTCATGTAAGGGGAAATATATGCTTATTGTGAAATTACAAACCACATAAATGTAGATACAAATATAATTTAAAATTAATACTTTACTATCTATTTTGGGCATGTTGGTACCTAATTTTAAGCCCACCACTTAAGGATCAGGGACAGGAATTTGTATAAGTTCAAGGCCAAGGTGGTATACAAAGAGAGTTCCAGGAGAGCAAGTGTTACATGGAGAAACACTGCCTTATAAAACCAAAAATAAAAAAAAATCCAACCATCATTATAATTATTGGTGATACATAGTAGAAAAATATCATGAATTACAATTTTATATACATTTGTAATACTTATATAACATAATATAAAATGACTTGGCATGAGTCATAATTTTTATTACTTTCCTTTAACAAAACTGATTATATTTTATATTATAAATATATAATCATTCACAAATATATAAAACACACATATGTATGTTGTCATTTTGTTATAAACACAAGTGAGAATTGAACTGCACAACTTCATCAATTTATCCAGTTTCATACCAGGATTTGATAATGGCTTTGTCTGCCATTATTTCACTGTCTTGCTCTCTCTTTCTCTGTCTCTGTCTGTTTCTCTCTGTCTGTCTCTCTGTCTCTGTCTCTGTTTCTGTCTCTCTGTCTTTCTTTCTCTCTCTCTATTTCTCTCTCTCTCTCTCTCTCTCTCTCTCTCTCTCTCTCTCTCTCTCTCTCTGTGTGTGTGTGTGTGTGTGTGTGTGGTGTTTAGACACAAAATATACAAAAGTACATATCTACATTTACTATTCTGACGTGACTTAAGATTTTTGTTACTTTAATTATTTGGTCTTCCACATATGGTCGACAGCTTTCCAAATATTTTTAAAAATTACCTAAGAGCAAACCTTTTAAAGAGAATACAAGTCAATCAAATCTTTTTCTATAATGATTCATAAGACATATCATTTTAAACAAATCTTTGAGTTCCAGAACACTATTATAACAATACTAAAATATATAAGGTCACAAATCAGAGTCTGAGAAAGGGAAGCATTAATAATGTAAGAATATTATGAACGAAGTAGCTTTGAAAAAATAATAACATAGTTTCTTGACTTATATTTAAATATTTTCACTGATAATTTATACATTATGATTACATTCTCCAAACCTTGCAGATCCTCCTCCACTTTCCCAACTATGAAGCGTTATGTTCCTTCTCTGTCACAAACAAAATAAAAATGAAACCAAGACAAACACAGTCTCTCTCTCTTTCTCTTTCTCTCCGTCTCCCTCTTCCTCCCCCTTCTCTGTGTGGGTGTATGTGAGTGTGTGTGTGTGAGTGTGTATGTGTGTGTGTGTGTGTGTGTGTGTGTGTGTGTGTGTGTGTTGGTCAACTTTTCTTTGTGTATCAGTCCTTTCCTGTGTGTGGTTCATATACTGAGTGTCATTCCTCTGAATTTTTCCTCTTCCAGAAGCTATCACTTGCAAAGGACTTTATGGTTAGCATGGGTCTCTGGGTCCTGTCTCCTTTCTCAGTGCTGTGGATATGTATGTATGAAACTTGTGAAGATCTTGTGAGAACTGATAGTCTCTGAGAGTTCACTTGAGCTTTATCTCTCTTTTGAGTGGAAAGTGCCCTTCTTTAGGAGTCATTCTATACTACCAACTCTTAAAATCTTTTTACCTTGCCTTACACATAGATCCCTGAGCATGAATGTCTAGAGATATCCCATATAAGATTGAATACAACAAAGTGTCTTGTTCTCTGACCTGATAAGTAGGTGTGGAAACATATAATTAGAGTTTTGTTTTATTTTTATATTTATTGAGCACTATGTAAAATGTACATAGTAGCATATGTTTTCTGGTAGTTGACTTGATTCACGGTGACATATATGGCTTCTATTTTATGGACAGGGTCTAACATCCAGTCAGAAAGTGAAAGGTTGTTAGTGTTATTTGAAAATTGATTTAAAAGTCAAGACTGATACACTCATCATCATATGTATTAACACTGCGTTTATAACTCTTTTTAGAATAAGAAATTTAAGAGTAAAAAGGTCGATGTGTCATTACAAAATAATTTTTGTGAAAATTTGTATATATGCATTTATAATCTTTATATCTGACTATCTAAATAAAGTAAAAAAAAAAATCCAAAACCAACCAACCAACAAATAAAACTGTACCTGCCAGTAAAGGGAATGTTTCATTATTAATTCTAACATATTTTCTTCACAAAAATAATAGGACAGTTTTATATTATCAAAGGATAATAGGCATATTATAAATGTCAATGGGTACATATAACACACTAATTTACCATTCACTATCAATTTATGTGAAATAACAGTTATTTAGTTTCCTCAGGAAATCTCCCTACAAACACACCCACCCACACACACACATACACACAGAGAAAGAGAGAGACAATGAAAGACAGAGAGACAGAGAGAGACGGAGAAAGACAGAGAGAACGACAGAGATAGACAGAGTAAAAATAGATACCAAAAAAGCACAAATTGGGGACTTGGTGAGTTTTATTGAAGTTGCTTATGGAAATATGAGTGACAGATTACAGAAACAAAAATTAATCAAAGACAGATGGATCAACACCCCAGGATGAATGAGATCTCATAAAGGTGGAAACCATCATATATATATGATGTCTCTGGAGCTTATCAGTTTTATGATATCTTATTCCACATATATCTGTTTTATATTTTAGGTTCTGAATTCAGATTTATGTTAGGGAATTGATTGTTAAATGGACTCATCAATCTCTTTCAAATCATGCTCTTGGCAAAAGTTCACCAGTAGCTTATTAATTAATTAATGTCTTCATTTAATTTTAATGTATCTTTCAAAGTCACTCACTTCCTTAGACCAGAGTTAAAACTAAATAATTTTTCACATTAATGTGAATTGACGACAACTGTATGCTTGCAACATATTAATGAATGATTGATCGCTCTTTTTTTTTAAATTTGCAGTTTATATAAAGCAAGTACCTAAATAATTAAATATATGAAATAAGTTAGAAGTAAATAAATATTAGATATTTAGTTAAAAGATAAAACAAAAATTCTTCAAACGAAGTCATTATTTCTTTCTTTAACCTAAAACATCCATATGTCCTAACTGGAGCTCTAACATCCAGTCTTGCTTTAAATTCTTTAGTATACCACTTTTAATGTTAATTTAGTAATGTCACAACAATGTTAAAAACATAAAACCACACTGCAGATTGCCTTTGCTTTTAGAATAAAGTGCAAAATTTTTATTACTGTAGTAAAATCTCCGTTGAGCTGTGTTTTCACTTTTCTTTACCGTTCTCCTTCCTCTCCATGTTCTTTGTGACTTTTCCCTTTTTCCTTCAATATTGCATCCTGGATGCTTGCCATAGTGTTTGACACCATACTTTTTTCCAGCTATGTAGAATGTTGTGTTCCTGCCCTTCCAGGCTAAACCACATGACCGGTTCTCAGATTAGTTCTTGGAGAAGAAAGAAATAGAGCTTGCATTAGATTTGGGGATAATACATGTCACTCATTTCACCACATCCTCTTGATCCAAAGTCAAACAAACAGCATAACACCAAGAAACGTGGAAACAGAAATAAGTGATTGCACAGGATTACAGGAAATGGACTCACTGAGACACAATGCAAAAAAAAAAAAAAAAAAAAAAAAAAAAACCCTCAGAAGTTTTTGAACAGCAAATTAAACATTTGGGACAATACAAGAGAAGCTTGTACTATGGATTAAACACCAATTTGGACCATGTTTGATATTTTCACATACATTCAAAATTACATATTCAAGTTGTACATTGGAACAATTATTTTGTAAGTTTTGTAAAAATCTTCATTCCATTCATTTAAGTACTTATTTGAGGTTTACTGTGAAGGAAAAGGAATATTAGCTGTATTTCATTTGTTCATTGCCTCCCATTCATTACTGCTTGCTTCATACATACATCTTTTTGCTTTGTATTTGAGTTCTGCCTTGTCTTCTCTTTTAGCTCTAGTCTAGGCCAGCTTAATATGTATACCCACTTTGTTATTAGCTTGGTAACAACTAGGTGATTGTAAAACAGACTTTAATTTTAGGCAAATAAAGAAAAAAACATTCTTTTATTTCAATTTTATTGGATATTCTTTATATTTACATTTCAAATGTTATTCCCTTTCTCCTGACTCCCCAACCTCTTCCCCCTCAACTTGCTTCCATTAAGGTGCTCCCTCTCCCAATTACTCTCTCTACTTAGTGCTTTGGCTGATGATGATGTTGTTCTTCCTGTGAGGGTGCAAAACCTTCAGCTCAAGAAACAGCATTCTTGAAAATGTGGTTAAAAGCTGCTGTTGCTCTTCTAGAATACCTATGTTAAGTTGCCACCACCAACACACACATACGCACACACACATATTATAAATGTCATTTGTGTAATATTACTTTTGTATAGTGTAATGTTTTTCTATTAGATGTGCAGGAGTGGTAGGACAGCATGACTGTATTGCTTTAGATCAGGGTTGAAGTCATGGGATATACTCTTAATAACCTAGAGCATAGTAAAATTAAAAGCTTCTGTTAAAAAACCTGGTTATAGTAAAATACTCATGGAATCTTGCTGCCATCCTTCAGTATATATAGGTAAAATAATAATAAATGATACTGTAAAAACAGAACAAAATGAAAAAAAATAAAGAAAGTAAAGAATCCTTTCAAAATTGATGAGATTTCTTAAGAACAGACACACACACACACACACACACACACACACACACACACACACACACACACACTTACAGGTATATGCATATGACAACTTGTCCTGAAATGTCTTGAATGAAAACTTGAAAGTTTTCTATGATACTGGAAAGAAATTTCAATAAAGGAAGATGGAATTCTGACACATATGTTTGTTGACTCCGAAATGGCAGTCCTGCGAAAGTCCTGAAAAAAAACTTTACTTTCTTTACATGAGCAACTTTATTGTCAAAACACAGTGAAGGGCCACACAGAGAGAGAAAATCTGAGAACTAAAAGGTCATTTAATAAATAATTCAAACATTATGACACAGAAAATGTGTTCAATTTCCAAATAAAAGAAATGAAATGGAAAAAAAATGGAATGTAACTAGCAACAGAAACTTCCACATTGCTAATGTCAAGACTCCACAGGGGCATCTCTCACTCCTTTAAAACAAGAAATTCCTTGCCTAGATGCTTTGGAGCCTAGAAATTTAAATAATATTTATTAATTAACTAATTTATTGTATTTTTCAGAAATTAGCACATGACGGTTTCATTTCCACCATTTTCCATCACAAATTCCCCTTCAACTCCTACTATTTTCTCCCCAACATCCTCTCCATTTCATGAATTATTTAAATATGTGAATATATATATGTGTGTGTGTATATATATATGTATATATATGTATATATATATATATATATATATACATATATATATATATATATATATTACTGTCTTCTCCTTTGCTATTTTCCTATAATTTTTCTACAGTATATACAAAATACATAATGGGTTTTAGAATTATAATGGGCCAAAATTAATGAAGGAAGGGTCCAAGAGAGCTCCAGCTCTGGATACTTCAAATGAGGATGGCATGCAGGTTTGATCGCTCCGAACTCCCAATCTATCATCAGAAAAGTGGCTGCCCCACTGTCAATGATAGTGGGCCTTTACTTTCTTCACTCTTTGTTTGACTTTATATTTTTCTCAGGAGTAGACACCAAGTCACAATGGATATTTCATATTTTATTTTTATTTTTGTCCTGAAAAGAGGCTAGCAAACATGTGGAAATCAAAGCAGTCACTTTAAGATCATAAAAAATATTTTAGAAAGTAAGAAATAAAGTGTATTTCTTTTTTTTTATTCTGCGACATTTCTCATTGGATTTTGATCTCAGAAACATTACATGCATTATTCTCTCTGTAGAAGAACTCAAGGCCCTGTCGATTTAGAGAGGATGATATGATGTATTAGAAACACTATATAAATTATTTTTATGAGACTTTCATTTTTGGGTCTGAAGCTTCAACTATACAGTAAGACATGTTCCCATTTGATACAATGTCATAGCATCTCTTCCTTTATGGCAAGTTAATACTAACAGGCTATGGCTTGGAGTTCAACAAGTGCTTTAAAATAACTTTGCTTCATTGATCATGAAATATTTAAAATTATAGAAACACACAGCACATTCAGTATTTTCTCTCATCTAATATTTTTATATCCTGCTTCCAAATCTTTCCAGAAGTCAATATTGTGGCAATTATGATGTGATGCTTATCTTTTAAAAATGATTTTCATATTATTTTCAGACTTGTATACATTACTTGTTTATCTATAGGTTTGTATATGCTCAGCCCAGGAACTGACACTATTAGAAGATGTGGCCCTGTTAAGGGTAGGTGTGTCACTGTTGGAGGTGGTCTATAAAACCCTCACCTTAATTGACTACAAGTCAGTATTGTGTTAACAGCCTTCAGATGAAAATCTGGAATTCTTATCTCCTTTTATCCCATGTTTTCCTGGATGCTACTATGTTCCTGCCTTGATGACAAAGGAGTGAACATCTGAAACTATAAACCAGCTCTAATCGAAGGTAGTCCTTATAAAATTTGCCTTGGTCATGCTGTTTGTTCCCAGCAGTAAAGGCCTAACTTAGACAGATGTTGGTACTGGGAATGGGGTATTGCTGTGATAGGCCTGATCATACTTTTGTTTGGAAGAATGCAGATTTGGGGACTTTGGATTTGGAAAGTAATGAATTACTTGAAATGGATTTTAATGGGATTTCCTAGAAGGAATATGGAAAGCTTTGTTGTTGAGACTTGGCCCAATAGGTTTCAGAGTAGAAAATTTTCAGTATATGACAAAGTGATATTTTTGTGGTATTTTTTGTGAAGAATGTGGCTGCTTTTTGCCCTTGTTTGAAGACTCTACCTGAGGATAAGGTGATGAGATTTACATAAACTTTGTTGGCAAAGGAGGTCACCAGAAAAACAAATAAAACAACAACAACAAAACCAGCAAAAACTTTGCTCTCTGGTTAATTCTCATGAAGAACACTTTGAACAAGTATAACAAGCTTAGAAAGAAAAAAAAAATACAAAATATATGGTTTATATATTAAAAGGAAACCAGGAAGTGAAATTGAACTAAATCCTATATTCTAAGAACAAAGAGGTTAAGGGATTTGGGGATAAGATACTACCCAGGTAAATTTAGATCTAGGCATGGTGGTACACACCTTTAATCCCAGGAGGTAAAGCCAAACATCTCTGAGTTCAAGGTCAGCCTGAGAAAAATCAGGGTTTATGTGAAGAAAAGCTTAAATCCAGGCACCATAACTTTAATTCCAGCATTACAGGAGATGGAAGGATCTTAGTTCAAGGTTAATCTATAAAACAAGTCCTAGGAAAATCAAACTTAGACAGAGAGGGAGTCAGGAAAACAGAAAGATGTTAATAGAATAAGGGAGAAATGCTGGTTCCAGCCACAGAAAGCAGCAGGACGTGGCAGATTCAGCCATGTGGCTCTGGCTTTACAGTAAAAAATAGGAGGGGCCACTGAAATGATTGATGCTGGTTGGCTGGAGCTAAGAAATTAGCAGTGATTAAAAAGAGACCAGCATCACTAAGGTGAAATGTTACAGGAACTGTTTTCTGAGAGCAGAAAGAAGTGGTATTCCAGAAATAACCAAGCTTGTATCTCCTGTAGTAGCTGTACCTGGTAATGTGTAAGAGTAACCCAGTGGCACTGGTTTTGAAGGAAAGAAGTCATCACAAAGAACAGCTGAAGCTTGGTACTCTAAAAGGCCATGGAAGGCCATTAGTCAAAATGTAGCCTCAGTTTTAGTTGATAGCCCAGGAGTGAAAGAGTCATGTAAAGGTGTTGAGAGGCTTCATACTATGAAGATAGCCTATGAGATGCTATTGGTGAAACTCAGTTGCAGTGGAAGATCCCGGTGTTTTGGAGATTCTAGTATCATGGCATGATCACCAAGAACATCAGGGTCAATAGATTGGATTAACCTGAGTTTATAGTGGTACAGAGAGCAGAACTGGAGAAGTGACACCAACTCTTTTGGAGGAGCCCAGAAAATGATGTATGGATCCCAGACATTCCAACAGGAAGATGTAACATTGAAGCTGCCTTAATGATTGCAAAATGTTTCAGATGAATGTGCTATCTGCTAAAGAAAGTTGCTAACAGGGAGTGGAACCAGCCCTGGAGAAAGAAGTTTTTATAGTGATCAAGGATGAAAAGGGAGTTGGAGATATGAAGACTGTTTTGACATTAGAAATAAAGATCCAGAATTTGGAGTTTGCCCAGCTAGTTTCCTGTCTTGCTTTGGAAATTACAGATAAGGGATTGAATAAATCTCAGAAGAGACATTGAATTTAGGATTTTTAAAATTGTTGAAACTGCTAAATACTATGGGGACTATTGAAGTTGGAATAAATGTATATTGCATTGTGCTATGTTTTAGTATGGCCTCCATAAACACATATGTTTAGACAAGTCTATAAAGGCCAGAGAGTGGAACATGATAATTTGTATATGCTAACCTGAGAGTGGTACTATTAGAAGGTATGGTCCTGTTAGAGTAGGAGGGCTACTGTGGGTGTGGCCTATTAGAGCCCCACCCTAACTGTCTGCAGTCAGAATTCTGCTAGCACCCTTCAGATGAAAATCTGGAACTCTTAGCTCCTTCAGTGCCATGCTTACCAGGATGCTGGATGTCCCTTCAGGCTGAACATCTGACCCTGTAAGCCAGTCCTAATTAAGAATTGCCTTGGTCATGGTGTTTGTTAGAACATTAAACTCTATCTAAGACCGTGAAGAACTAGATATTATGTTCTTTGAGTAGAACACATCTATACAATACTTTATACAAAAGTAAAAGAATATACCTTCTTCTCAGCACCTCATAGTAACTTTTACAAAACTGACTATATTAGTAGTCACAAAATATGCCTCAACAGATACATGAAAATGTACATAATTCTATGCATCCTGTCAGATTAACAGAGACTAAGGCTGGACTTCAGTAACAACAAAAAATAACAAAAAGCCTACATACACATGTAAACTGAACAATACTCTACTCAATGATATCTTGGTCAAGGAAGAAATAAAGAAAAAATATATTTTATAATTTAATGAGCATGAAGGCACAACATACTAAAACTATTGGCACACAATGAAAGCAGTACTAAGAGAAAAATTCATAGCTCTGAGTGCCTTAAGAAACTAGAGAGAGCATACACTAACAGCTGGACAGCACACCTTCCTGCTATTTCCCTAACTATTCAAAATTGTGCTAAAAGTTCTAGCCAAAGCAATTAGAAAACAAAAGGAGGTCAAAGGAATACAAATTGAAAAGGAAGACATCAAAGAATCACTATTTCCAGATGATATGATAATATACTTAAGTGACCACAAAAATTCCACCAGAGAACTCCTAAACCTAATAACCAACTTCTGCAAAGTGGCTGGATAAAAAATTAACTGAAATCAGTATCTTTCCTCTTCTGAGAGGATAAATGGGTTGCGAAAGAAATAAAGGAATTAACACCCTTCACAATAGTTATAAGTAACAGAAAATATATTGTGACTCTAATCAAGCAAGTAAAAAATCTGTATGACAAGAACTTCTCTATAAAAAAAGAAATGAAAGAAGATTTCAGAAAATGGAAAGATCTTCCATGCTCATGGATGGGCAGGATTAATGTAGTAAAAATGTTTATCCTGCCAAAAGCCATCTACAGATTCAATGCAATCTCTCACAAAAATCCAAATTAAATCTTCATAGAGTCAGAAAGACCAATTTGCAAAGTCATTTGCAATAACAACAACAAAATAAAAACCACCCATGTTATCAAAAAACTGTTCTCAACATTAAGAGAACTTCTAGGGGAATCATTATGTCTGACCTCAAACCGTAATACAGAACAATTTTGATAAAAACTGTTTTTTATTGGTACAGAGACAGACAGGTAGATCAATGGAATAGAACTGAAGACTCAGAAATGAACCCACAAACCTATGGCTACTTGATCTTTGACAAAGATGATAGAGAAATCCAGTGTGGGAAAAAGACAGCATTTTCAACAACTGGCAATCTGCATGCAGAAGAATGCAAATCGATTCATTCTTATTGCCCTACAGAAAGCTCAAGTAAAATAGATCAAGGGCCTCCACATAAAATCAGATGCACTGAACCTGATGGACAAGAAAGTGATGAAGTATCTTGAGCACATGGGAAAAGGGGAAAATTTTTCTGAACAAAACACAAATGGTTTAGGCTCTAAGATCAAAAATTGACAAATAGGACCTCATAAAATGGCAAAGTTTCTATGAGGCAAAGGACATTGTCAATGGGACAAAACACCAGGTGAAAGATTGGAAAAGATCTTTAGCAACACCACATCTGATAGAGAATCAATGTACAATCATATACAAAGAACTCAAGAAATAAGACTCCAGAGAATCAAATAATACTATTAAAAATAGGGTACAGAGCTAAAAACAAATTTTCAACTCAGGACTATCGAATGGCCTTAAAACACCTAAAGACATGTTCAACATCTTAAGCCATCAGGGAAATGCAAATAAAAACAACCTCGAGATCCCACCTCACAGCAATGAGAATTGTGAAGTTCAAAAGCTCAGGTGACAGCAGATGCGGGCAAGGATGTGGAGAAAGAGGAATCTATTTCATTGTTGGTAGGATTGCCAGCTAGTATACTTTGCTGGGGATTCTTTGAAAATTGGAAACAGTACTACCTGAGAACCCAGCTATACCACTCCTGAGCATATACAAAAAAAATGCTCTAAAATATAATAAAGACACATTCTCTGTTATGTGCGTAGCAGCCTTTTTTTAATAATAGTCAGTAGCTGGAAAGAACCCAGATGTCCTTCAACAAATGAATGGTTACAGAAAATGTGGTAGATTTAAACAGTGGAATATTATTAAGCTCTTAAAACAATGACTTCATAAAATTCTTTGGTAAATGGAAGGAACTAAAATATATTACCCTGAGTGAGCTAACCCAGTTATAAAAGAACACACAGAGTATGCACTCACTGATAAATGGGTATTAGCCCAAAAGCTGGGATTACCCAAAGTACAATTTACAGAAGACATGAAGGTCAAGAAAAGAAAGATCAAAGTTTTGTTTTGTTTTGTTTTAGAATGAGTAACAAAAAATATTCACAGGAACAAAAGATCAGAGACAAAGTTTTGATCAGATACTGAAGGAAAAGCCATCCAGTGACTCCCCCACTTGGGGATCCATCATATATACAGGCACCAAACTCGGAGAATATTGCAGATTCCAAGAAATGCCTGATGACAGAAGCCTGATACAGCTCTCTCCTTAGAGGCTCTGCTAGCACCTGTCAAATACAGAAGGGGATGCTAAAAGCTAACTATTGAACTGAGAATGGGCTACCCAGTGTAGTTATTAGAGAAAGAACTGAAGGAGCTGAAGGGGGTTGCAGTCCAATAAGAACAGCAGTATCAGCCAAAAAGAGCTCCCAGGAAATAAATCACCATCCAAAAAGTACACAAGGACAGACCAATGGCTCTAGCTCTCTATGTAGCAGTGTATGGCTTTGTTGGGCATCAATGGAAGGAGAAACTCTTGTTTCTGCCCAGTCTCAGTGCCCTAGTGTATGGGAATGTCAGGGCAGTCAATAGGTGGTTTGTGGTTGAGAAATCATTTTCATAGAAGCCAGGGGATGGGGATAAGATAGGAGATTTCTGGATTGGAAACTAGGAAAGGAAATAACATGTAATGAGTAATATGTAAAAAATACCCAATTTAAACAAAGAAAGAAAGGAAGGAAGGAAGGAAGGAAGGAAGGAAGGAAGGAAGGAAGGAAGAAAGAAAGAAAAATCAAAGAACAGTATTAGTTTTTCCCCTAGTGGCTAATGTCTAGATATCCACACAATATTTTTATTCATTTATATAATCAGTTATGTGTTTCATCTTATTTTCTGGGCTTAATTTAACTAGAAAGTGTTGGCTTCTCTTAACATCCATGCCAGTTTTGTTCTGGTGGAGAAATCTTGCCAGGGAACTCATTTTTGTACCTCACAGGATTCACAGCACATTTGGAAAGTCTGTGTAGAGCCTAGTAAACATATAACCAAAGCTGGGGGTGATGTTTTCAAAATCACTGCCATTTTAATTTCTCCATGTCCTGTGATTAAAATAAGTGCTATCTGTGGCATTCTCTGAACTTGTTTTTACTGTGCACATACACAAAAGCACACACATAAAAATAATAAAAAGTAATAACCCCTTGAAACTATTTTTAATGAATGATGCAAATATAAATTTGTCATATTGTTCTCTGGTGATTTCTTATACTTCTCTTAATAAGTGACTTTAAAATTGTTTATATATTTTCTGTGACCTCTTGGCTGAGCTTGTTCACTGAAGTCATGTTCCTTTCAGTGTCCTCAGTATGATGAATAGCTGTTGTTGATTCCTTTAACCTATTTTTGGCATGAAGTGCTTTTAATCTGGGAGCTGTGTTGGGTATAATCACTCTGGTGAAGGGTTCTACTCTTTCCATAATGTGAAACCAAATTTCTCACAGCTGTGTGCCCTTGTTTTTGTAGGTGATTAAATTTTTCTTTTTCAATTATTAATTTTATCTATTGATATTCCAGATGTTCTCCTCTCCCTGTTTCTTCTGCTATAGTTCCTCATTCCATTCCCTCTTCAGCTTGCCTCAGAGAGAATGCCCCTCTACACCATCCCCCTTCCCTTTTGTATTAAGTCATTATAGGTTTAGGCACATCTTCTCTCACTGAGGCCAAATAAGGTAGGCTTCTGCTTTATATATACTAGGGATCTCAGTCCAGTCAGTGTATGTTCCATTTGGTAGCTCAGTCTCTAGAAACTAAATTATTTTCATTTCAGTAGAAAAATTCTTAAATCAAAATTTTTCGTATTATTTGTTAAAGAGATTTTCTTTTTCTAAAATTTGATAGTTTCATAAAAAATGGGAGCTATATTTTTACAGATTTAATTTTATTGGGCAGATATGATTCTGGGTCCAAAATGATGATTTTTATTTATGGCTATTTATCATTAAATGAGATCATGTATTTTAGAGAGTGGTCTGTTTTTCTGTCAGAGACTGTTTCTTGCACTTTTTAAAAATTTCTTTAGTGAAAATTACAAGAGTATTGGAGGAGATTGCATAGATCTGTTAGATTCTTTTGATAATATAGCTTCTCTATATAAATTCTTCAAATCTTGGAGCAAGAGAAATCACTCTATTTTAATGTATGTTCCACTTTTTCTTAAATATACTATTGATATCTTTTATATCTGAGATAAGCTTATTCCTAGAAAGTTAATTAATGTTTTATGTTATAGTGAATTGGTTTCCAGATTTCTTTCTATAATAATAGATAGACTTTTGCTTATTTTACACTCTGATTTGTTGTTCTTTTTCTGGAAACCTTTTGATCCTGATTTTACAATATGGATAGAGACAGTACAAAAGATTGTCTCAATTTATATTCACTGAGTGAGACTATATAATCTTCTTACATCAACAAAGTGAAGCATTTTGACCAGTCAGAGTCTAGCCAGTTTAGTGTTACTCAGTATAAGTCTTCATGTAAGAAGCTTTTCTGAACACTCTTACAGAAGCAGGAATGGGGTGATGGGATAGAGGGTCTGGAGGGTAATCTGGGAAACGGGATAACATTTGAAATGTAAATAAAATATATCCAGTAAATTCAGGAAAAATAAAACAAAATACAGTTCCAGGGATAACTAGATTTCCCCAAAATGTATGCTAAATATATTCTAGTACAGATTATATTTTAAAGAGTGGGAGCAACGGGTATGCCTTCATGATCTAGAGTTCTGCAATTCTAACGTCGTTTTTTCAAGTCCTCTAAAGATTGCTTCAAATACTAGTGTGGCATAAATAGTCCAATTATCTACTTGACTTAGAATTCTTTTTCTTAAGAGAGCCATAGCAACAGGGAGAGTTCATCACTGCCAATTTTAATATTCCCCACTGCCCTTGCACATTTACAGATATGAGAGCATCAGGAATGCCTGCAATAAGAAAAATATGAAATTTATCACTACACTAATAGTGAGTTTGACAGTGCTTACCACCTGCCCAGTGCCCAAGGGAAACTCTGATCACTCATATGTGTCTCAGTTTCATATGGGAAAGGAACCCGGTGGAGTTTGTGCTTCCCAGGTTTGGGACTATGTTTATACCATTGTGATTATAGATTGAAGCTATAACTGTTTCATTTTTTGGCTAGTTCTTGTAATTAGCAACAATGACACCTGGCAGCTCCACTTTTTCTTCACAGTTTTGATGAGCTTTTGGCACAAATACCTAAGATGTTACCTCAAAGTATTCATTGGAGGCCTAAGATTAGAGTGAATTAAATGACACAAATATATCTTGGGGGTGAATAACTTGCTGGTTTTATCCAACACACTAAATTGATATTATTAAGCCAGGAATCACCATAGGACTCTCATTAGAATATAGGCAACAGGAATTCAGACTATTAGTTTGTGAGGCTTTTAAAGCAGTCACAGTAGAGCTAACAAAATCCACTGGTAAGTTACTGAGCAAAATACCCCTTTCCAATTACACCACTAACCACACATACTTTATTGCTCAATTTAAGTAGGAGGAAAATAAACTAAAGTGCTTAATGACAATGTTATTACTTTTAATACTAAGTTGCAAAAATGCATTCTCTCCTTAATTATCCCTTTTAGTCCTTTAAAAAAATTCAAATTCCCATTTTCATTAGCATTGTAAAAGTAGATAATTTGATGAAGAGAGCTAATTTGCGACTGCCATTTGTGACACATGAAAAACACAACAAGCATCCACCTCCCTGTTACATTTTATTTTCCTGGTTACATTTTTCTATTAGACAACTGTTAATCTCTGACTGCCCTCAAGATCCTGAAACACATTCATGTTAAAATAAAATCTTCTTTGTTCTATATATAAAGGCAGGCTCCGAGATGTAAATGGTCAGGTGAGTATCCTGGAATGTTCCTTCTCACCTAATACTGAGAATGTTTCACATAATTGGTTAATCACTTGGCCATTCATTATAAACATCCAGGTGGTTAATCTAGAGCTGTAACAGACAGAGATTTGTTGGAAATCTCCTGATTGATCCATAATTAAGATACAGTATCTGAATGTTTATTTTATAATTTTTTTTACCATTTGTCTCAGATATAATGTACTTAAAATTAAAACATATTATTTTGTTGGGTGGATTCAAAGTAGCAATAACTCTAGAAGAAATATTGACATTTACCAAAGGAAAATCTCATGTAAGTACCCCTACATGGTGCCCTGAAACTGGGGATATCTTTAATGTAGATAATTAAGGGTTGAAAATATCCTTTGTCCTATGAACATCTTTGGTATTTTTATTATTTATTTATACTTTTGTTATATGATCATTTTTTACTCACTTTACATCTAATACACCACCTTCCTCCAACCTGTACCCTTATCTCACACAGCTCTTACCTTCATTTCTCCTTCCCCTCCTCTTCTGATATGGTAGAACACCCCCCCCCACCCATTTAATATCCTATAGCCCTGACACATCAAGTATTTGCAGGGCTAGGCATATCCTCTTGCAATGAGGCCAGGTAAGGCAGACCAGTAAGGGAAACAGGATACAGAGACGGGAAACAGCTTTAGAGACAGTCCTCCCTCTACTTATTTAGGGACACACATGAAGACCAAGCTGCAAATATGCTACATATATGTGGAAGACATAGGTCCAGCCTGTGTGTGCTTTTTGGTTGGTAGTTAAGGTTTTGAGAGCTACCAAGGGTCTAGCTTTGGTGACACTATTGGTTTTCCTGTAAGTTTCTATCCCCTTCCTCATTCCTTTAAGAAATCTTCCATAATACTCTCTGAGCTCTATCCAATGTTTGTTGGTCTCTGCATCTGTTTCAGTCAACTGCTCAGTAGAATATCTCAGAGAAAAGCTGTGCTAGGTTTCAGTCTACAAGCATAAGAGCATCATTAATAAGGTCAGGGATTGGCAATCACCTATGAAACAGGTCTAAATTTGGGCACGTTGTTGGTTAACTATTGCCTCAGTCCCAGTGTCATCTCTGTCCTGAATTTCTTGTAGACAGGACAAATTTTGGGTCAAAACTTTTATCTGAAGACACAGCCATACCACTTCCAGAAATATACACAAAGATTTTCCACCATATTACAAGGACACATGTCTTGTTATGTTCATAGCAGCTTTATTCATAACTTTCAGCAACTAGAAGCAACCCAGTTGCCCCTTAAGTGAAGAATGAATACAGAAAATGTGGTTCATTTACAGAGTAGACTACTACTCTGCTATTAAAAACAATGATATCATGAATTTTGCAGGGAAATGGAAGGAACTAGAGAATATCATCCTGAGTGAAGTAACCCAGACCCAAAAGGACATTAAAAGTGGATATAAACCCTAAAGTACAGGATAATCATGCTAAAAGATGGAAAGATCCAAAGAAGCTAACCAAGAGGAAGGCCCAACCAAGTATGCTTAAATATCACCTAGAAGGAGAAATAAAATAGAAATAAGAGGCAGATGGATGGCAAGAACTGGCTAGGTTATGTGATGGGGGTCCAGGATCTGGTGTAGGGAGAAAGGCACAGAGGGCAAGAATGAATGTTTCTACCATTAACTTATTATATTTTACAAAATTTTAAAATATATGAGTTGGTTCTGTAAATTCAATGGTGTTTTTTAATTAATTAGTAGTCTCATTTCTATCAGAGCTAGACTGCTTGAAAAGTCTCTCTTTATATAGCCACGTTTAGCTTCATCAGAATAAATAGTAATCCTAAAATAGTTTTATATTTTGTAAAGATCGTCTATGTGGATTGTATTTTGTGCACATTTCCTAAGAGCAATATGGTAGACAATAAAAGAGCATCAGAAGAATTTCTGAAGTCAGATGCTCCCTCAATTATGCGGAATATGTCTGGCAAAAACCATTTATATATCATTTGCCTCCAATTCTATATGCTCTAATCATTAAATGTTATTTTTTCGTAGGCAATTTTAAAACACTCTGTTTTCAATGTATCAGACAGTTTATTTGTCTGATAACATATTGGGCATTTATTCCAGAATAAAATTTCAGTGAACAGTTTGATATTCACAGTGTTCCTGTTCTGGGTGTAGCTGGGGTCTTGACATTTTTCTACCACCTTTCACTTTTTAATTATTTTTTCCATTGGATATTTTCTGTATTTACAACTCAGGTGTTTTCCCCTTTCCACCCATCCCATCCACCCTTCTCTACCCATTGCCTCCATGAAGGTGCTCCCTCTCCAAACCTCCCTCATCTACCTCAGTATTCCGTACACTGAGAAAAGAACCATTTGCTAGACCAAAGTCCTCTCCTCTAACTGATGCCAGAGAATGATATTCTCTGCTACATATGCACCTGAAGCCATGAGTCTCTTCATAACAACTCATTGCTTGGTGTTTTAGTCTCTGAAAGCTGTGGTCAGTTTGGTTAGTTGATAATTTTGTTTTTCCCATGGTGTTGCAGAACCTTTCACCTCCTTCAGTCCTTTCTCTAGCTCCTTCATTGGTGTCCCTGTGTTCAGTCCAATAGTTAGCTGCAACCATCCTCCTCTGTATCAGTATGGCTCTGGCAGAGACTCTAAGGAGTAATCCATATCAAATTTCTGCCAGGAAGCACTACTTGACATCAAAAATAGTGCATGGGTTTAGTGGTTGCATATGGGGTAGATCCCTAGATGAGGCAGTCTATGGATGATCTTTTCTCCAATCTCTGCTCCTCTATTTGTCCCATTATTTTTTCTTATGAGTATTTGGTTTTCCCTTCTCAGAAAGACTCCAGGCATCCTCCTTCTGGCCTTCTTTTTCTTTTGGTGTCATAAGTTCTGGGAACTCTTTCTTGGGTATTCTGAGCATTTTGGGAAATAGTATCCAGTTATAAGTGAGTACAGCACATGGGTGTTCTTTTGTGACTTGGGTACCTCATTCAAGAGGATATATTCAAGTTCCATCCATTTGCCTAGGAATTTCATGAATTATTTTTTTAATATCTCTATAGTACTGCATTGTGTAAATGTACCTCACTTTCTGTATCCATCCCTCTGCTAAAGAACATCTGGGTTCTATCCAGCTTATGTCTATTATAAATAAAGCTGGTATGTGCTTCTTTTTGTTCTAGAGCTTTCAGGTGTGCCATCAAGTTACTAGTGTATGCTCTCTCCAGTATCTTTTTGGAGGCACTCAGAACTATGAGTTTTTACTCTTAGCACTGCTTTCATTGTATCCCATAGGTTTGGGTATGTTGTGCTTTTATTTTCATTAAATGCTAAAACGTCTTTGATTTCTTTCTTATTTCTTTTTTGACCAGGGTATCATTGAGAAGCTCATTCTTCTGCTTCCATATGTATGTGGGCTTTGTGTTGTGGTTGTTACAGAACACCAGCCTTAGTCCATGATGATCTGATAGATTGCATGGGATTATTTTGATATTCTTGTATCTGTTGAGGCCTGTTTTGTGACTGACAATATGTTCAGTTCCATAAGGTGCTGAGAAGGCATATTCATTTATTTAGATGAAATATTATAGAGATGTCGGATAAATCCATTTGGTTCAGAACTTCTATTAGTTTCACTTTGCTTCTGCTCAGTTTCTGCTTTCATGATCTGTTCATTGATGAGAGTGGGGTATTGAATTCTCCCACTATTATTATGTGTGGCTTAATATATGCCTTGAGCTTCCGTAAAGTTTCTTTTAAGAATGTAGATGTACTTCTATTTGGAGCATAAATATTCAGGATTGAGAGTTCATCTTGATAGATTTTACCTTTGATGAATAAGAAGTGTTTTTCATTTTATTTTTTGATTAGTTTTTGTTACAAATCTATTTCATTCAATACTAGGATGGCTACTCCAGCTTGTTTCTTGGGATAATTTGCTTGGAAAGTTTTTTCCCCAGTTTTTTACTTTGAAAGTAGTGCCTGGTTTGGTTGCTGAGATGAGTTTCCTGTATGCAGCAAAATGATGAGTCATATTTATTTAACCAGTCTGATAGTCTAAGTTTTTATTGGGAAATTGAGTCCATTGATATTAAGAGACATTAATAAATGATTCTTGTTACCTGTTATTTTTGTTTTTAGAAGTAGAATTATGATTGTGTGACTATCTTCTTTTGGGTTTGTTTCAAAAGAATTGTTTTCTTGCTTTTTGTAATGTGTTGTTTCCCTCCTTGTGCTGAAGTTTTCCATCTATTACCCTCTGTAGGGCTGAATTTGTGGACAGATACTGTGTAAATTTGATTTGTCCTTGAATAGCTTGTCTATATTAACTGAGAGTTTTGCTAAATATAGCAATCTGGGCTGGCATTTTTGTTCACTTAGGGTCTGTATGATGTCTGTCCAGGATCTTCTAGCTTTCATAGTTTATGTTGAGAAATCTGGGGGGATTCTGATTGATCTGCCTTTATCTATTACTTGTCTTTTTTTTTCCCTACTGCTTTTAGTATACTTTCTTTGTTTTGAACATTTCTTGTTTTGACTATTATGTGTCATGAGAAATTTCTTTTCTGGTCCAAATATTTGTGATTCTATAGGCTTTTTATATGTTCATGGTCATCTCTTTCTTTAGATTAAGGAAGTTTTCTTCTATAATTTTGTTGAAGATATTTACTGAGCCTCTCAGGTAGGAGTCTTTGCTCTCTTCTACCCCTATTATCCTTATTTTTGGTCTTCTCACTATGTCCTGAGTTTCCTGGATGCTTTGGTTTAGGAAATTTTTAATTGTTACATTTTCTTTGACTTACTGTATCAATAGTTTCTATGTTATCTTCTGCCCCTGAGAGTCTCTTTTCTATCTCTTGTATTCCATTGGTGATTCTTGCATCTATGACTCCTGAACTCTTTCTTTGGTTTTCTATCTCTGGGATTGTCTTTTTTGTGTTTTTGTTTTTTATTGTTTCAATTTCTGTTCTTAGATACTGTATGGTTTTATTCAATTCCTTTATCTATTTGCTAGTATTTTCCTGTGTTTCTCTTAGGGCTTGTACTTGTTTATCTCTGTTCTCCTGTATTTCTTTGAGGGAATTATGTATACACGTCTTGAGGGGCTCATGAATGAGGCACAATTTTAAGTCCAAATGTTGTTTTACTATTGTGTTGGGATATACACTGCTTGCTGTGGTGGGAGAGCTGGGTTCTTAGGTTGCCAGATTGTCTTGCTTTTTGTTACTTAGATCCTTTTGCTTGCCTCTTGCCATCTTCTATGTTAGTTGATCTTGTTGTCTGTGAATGAAGCTTGTCTCTCCTGTATTTCTGTGGGTCATGGGCCGTGGGCTGTGGGCTCAAGACAGAGATTGTTCCTGGGTATTCAGCTCTCTATGGGAAGGGTGTGAGTCTAATGAAAATGGGCCAGATCTAGCTCTGTGTGAAGATGGAGGCCTGTGGGCTGGGTGGGGATTGCCCTCCTGCAATTCTCGTGGGTGCTCAGTTATCTGTAAGCAGGACGTGAGTCATAATGGCAATGTGACTGATATGCCTGTGGCTCTGGGTCAGATGGAGCCTTTTTTTCCCTTAATTTCAATTCTACTTTTACATTTTTTAAAAGCATTTTGTTTCATTTGGTTAATTATTTATTTTATTTATATGTAGACTGTTGTTCTCCACTCCCCCTCCCAGAGTTCTTTTTCCAAGCCCCCCACTTTTTCTCTGAGGGGTGCTATAAACCCAGGCATCCCCCTTCTTTACTAGAAATTTTTAGTTTTTCTGTTTTTTAGAAAAATATTGTGTTTTTTTAAATGTATCCTCACTACAGTTTGCTCTTCATCTACTCTTCACAGTCCCTCCCTACCTCCCCATCCATCAGATACCACTCTTTGTATCTCCCCTTAAAAAAAGCACATGACTCTAAGATGTTAAAAATAAAACATAATGGCATAAATATATTAAGACAAAGGCTACCACACTGAATTTGGACAAAGAAAACAGCAGAAAGAAATATACCTAAGAATAGGTAAAAGAATCAAAGACCCACTTTCTGTATCTACACACATATGCACCAGGCTTAGTATGGTCAGAGGTCTCTGCTCTCTTCTTTCCCTTGTGGGTTTTACACTCTTTCTGCCTCTTCTTCTGTGAGAATCCCTGAGCTGTGAAGGAAAGGATTGAATTGAAACTTCCTATTTGGAGCTAATTTCTTTAAGGTCTGCCCTGAATCTCTGTCTCTGTGTCTCTGTCTCTGAGTCTCTCTCCTTCCCTCCTTCTCCCTATCTCTATTTGTCTCCCTCTGCCTCTCTGATTCTGTCTCTGTCTCTCTGTCTCTCTCTGTGTCTTTGTCTCTCTCTCTGTGTTTGTGTGTATGTGTGTGTGTGTGTGTGTGTGTGTGTGTGTGTATGTGTGTGTGTGTGTAAACCGTCTGGCCAAAAATCAAAGATAATTCTATGATTGGCAAATATATTGCTGATCTATGAGCATATCAAAATATCAAAATATAATTAAAAGTAAGAATAATTATACTTACAATTATAATTTTAACATTACATTTCTTTGATTGGCCAAAACCTCATTTCAACTGAAATGCTCAGATTTGCTGTAAACCTAAGTATAGCTTTTAAGCAAAAGCATAAGTTGCTGAGTATTATATGTTGTTTTTTACATTGAGTGATTTTTATTTTATTATTTAATTTGTTAGGAAAATATAACAACTTCAAATTTTTAGTACTAGAGAAAATCTATTTTTTATTGAAAAACTTTATTTAATAAAATGATAAATGTACAAATTTTAAGCATTTTTGCATAAAAGAATATGAATACATTTTTGGCATTGCTTGTTTTTTTTTAAGGTTTGATAGTGTGCATTAAGATCTTACTAGTTAAGGCAGCAAGGGAGCAGAGAGATCTCTGCAGAGTGCGCACAGAAAGCACACCCCACTGCCTGATCCAGGGACCAGAAACTCAACATTGGAACCTCTGTTTCCACCCGGTGACTTTGGGGAGCAGAACACAGCACGGCCAATATGCCACCTGGACCAGCAGTTCTTAAAGTTTTAAAGACTGGTGAGTAGGAGATCTGGGCAGCCAGGGAGCAGAGAGACTTCTGTGGAGTGCACACTTAAAAGCACACCCCCACCCTGCAGCCACCCAGTGGCTTCGGGGCACAGAACAGGGCTCGGACAATCCGCCACATGGACCAGTGGAGATCCAGGGTCATAGACCAGATACAAGGGAAATGTAAGAACATATCACTGACAACAAGATGGCAAGAGGAAAGCAAAAGATATATCCCAAGGAAACCAAAACAACCTGGCAACACCAGAACACAGCTATCCTATAACAGCAAACATTGGAATGCCAAACACTCCAGAAAAAAAAAAAAAAAAAAGACACAGACCTGAAATCATAAATAAAGACGCTGATGGAGGTACTTAAACAAGAACGGGAGGCAAAGCAAAAAGAATCAGAAGCTTTTAAAGACGAAACAAGAAAATCACTCAAAGAACTCAAAGAAGAAGAGGAAAACACAACCAAAGAGATGAAGGAATGGAAGAGGGAATTTAAAACAGAAATTGACACAATAAAGAAAACACTAAAAGATATAACTCTAGAGGTAGAACACCTAAAAAAGAAATCAGGAGTCACAGAAGCAAGCATTTCCAATATACTACAAGAGATGGAAGAGAGAATCTCGGGGGCAGAAGACAACAATGTAAACATAGACAAAACAGCCAGAGAATATGCAAAAAACAAAAAGCTCCTAGCCCAAACTCTCAAGGAAACCCAGGACACAATGAGAAGACTGAACCTAGGATAATAGGAATAGAAGAGGGACAAGAGTATTAAATAAGAGGCACAGTAAATATCTTCAACAAAATCATAGAAGAAAACTTCCCTACCTTTAAGAATGAGATGACCACAAGCATAAAAGAAGCCTTCAGAACTCCAAATAGGTTGGACCAGAAAAGAAATACCTCCCGACACATAATAGTCAAAACAAAAAAGTGCCCAAAGCAAAGAAAAAAATACTAAAAGCAGTAAGGGAAAAAGGTCAGGTAACATATAAAGGCAGGCCAATCAGAATCACACCCGATTTCTCATCAGAGACTATGAAAGCTAGAAGAGCCTGGACAGACATCATGCACACCCTAGAGCACAAGTGCCAGTGCAAGCTGCTATACCCAGCAAAATTATCAATCACCATAGACAGAGAGATGAAAATATTTCAAGAAAAATCTAAATTTACACAATATCTGACCACAAACCCAGCACTACAATGAATTTTAGGTGGAAAACCCAATACAATGAGTGAAAATACATCCTAGTAAAAACAAGAAAACTCCTAAGCAAGAAAACCAAAAGAAGAAAAAGACACAAAAACAACTCAACACACTAAAGCAATAATAGCAGGAAACAGAAACAACAATTCCTTGATATCTATCAACATAAATGGACTCAACTCCCCAATAAAGAGACGTAGGCTATCAGACTGGATACATAAACAAAATCCAGCATTTTGCTGCATACATGAAACTCATCTCAGAAACAAAGAAAGACACTATCTCAGAGTAAACATGTAGGAAAAAAACATCCAAGCAACCAGCCCAAGAAGCAAGCTGGAGTGGCTATTCTAGTATCGAAGAAAGTAAATTTCCAAACAAAAGTTACCAAAAAAGATAAGGAAGGGCACTTTTTACTCATTACAGGCGAAATCTGTCAGGAGGAAATTTCAATCCTTAACCAATATGCTCCAAATAAAAAAGCACCCACATTCATAAAATAAACCCTACTAATGCTCAAAAATATATTTCACCCCACACAATAATAGTGGGAGACTTTAATACCCCACTCTCTCCAATGGACAGATCATGGAAACAGAAACTGAACAAGGACACTGTAAAACTTGCAGAGACTTTGAACCAACTGAAATTAATAGATATCTACAGAACATCATCCTAAAGAAAAAGAATACACCTTCTTCTCATCACCCCATAGCAACTTCTCGAAAATTGACAACATAATTGGACACAGAACAAGCCTCAATTGATATAAAAAGATTGAAAAACTCCCATGCATCCTCTCAGATCACCATGGTCTACAGCTGGTTTTAACAACAAAGACAACAAAAAGCTTACAAACACATGGAAACTAAACAGCACTCTGTTAAAGGGTAGCAGGGTCAAAGAAGAAATAAAGAAAGAAATTAAGGATTTTCTAAAATTCAATGAAAACAAAAACACAACATACCCAAACCTACTGGATTCAATGAAAGGAAAACTCCTAGCCCTAACTGCTTCCACAAAGAGACTGGAGAGAGCATACACCAGCAAATTGACAGCACAGCATAAAGCCCTAGAACAAAAGGAAGCAGTTACACCCAAAAAGAGTAGATGGCAAGAAATATTCAAAATTAAGGCAGAAATAGACTAAATAGAAACAAAAAGAGCAATTGAAAAAAATCAACAAAACCAAGAGCTGGTTTTTGAGAAAATCAACAAGATTGATAAACCACTAGCCAGAACAACTGAAGGGCAAAGAAAGAGTATACAAATTAACAAAATCATAAAGGAAAGTGGAAACATAACAACTGAAACTGAGTAAATTCAAGAAATCATCAGATCCTACTACAAAAACCTATATTCCACAAAGTTGGAAAATCTGGAGAAAATGGACAAATTTCTAGACAGATACAAGATCCTAAAATTAAACCAGGATCAAGTAAACCATCTAAATATTCCCATAACACCTAAAGAAATAGAACAATTCATCAAAAGCCTGCAACCCAATCAAAGCCCAGGTCCATATGGGTTCAGTGCAGAATTTTATCAGAATATATTGCAGACATAACACCAATAATTGCCAAAATATTCCACAAGATAAAATCAGATGGAATACTACCTAACTCATTTTTGAGGCTACAATAACCCTCGTACTTAAACAACACAAAGATCAGACAAGGAAAGAGAACTTCAGACCAATCTCACTTATGAATATTGATGCAAAAATACTGAACAAAATCCTTGTAAACTGAATCCAAGAACACATCAAAATGATCATTCACCATGACCAAGTAGGCTTCATTCCTGGGATGCAGGGATGGTTTAATATAACGAAATCAATCAATGTAATCCTCCATATAAACAAGCTCAAAGAACAAAATCACATGGTCATCTCACTAGATGCTGAGAAAGCTTTTGACAAAATTCAACACTGCTTCATGATAAAAGTCCTGGAATAAACATGAATCCAAGGTCCATTCCTAAAGACAATAAAAGCAATATACAGCAAACCAACAGCCAACATCAAACTTGATGTTGAGAAACTTGAAGCAATGCCCCTAAAATCAGGGACTCGACAAGGCTGCCCACTCTCCCCCTACCTATTAAAACATAATATTGGAAGTCCTAGCTGGAGCAATTAGACAGCAAAAGTAGATCAAGAGGATAAAAATCAGAAATGAAAGGATTAAAAACATCCCTCTTTGCAGATGACATGATAGTGTACTTAAGTGACCCCAAAAATTCCACCAGAGAACTCCAACAGCTGATAAACAAGTTGAGCAATGTGGCTGGATTTAAAATTAACTCAAACTAATCAGTAGCCTTCCTATACTCAAAGGACAAACATGTGGAGAAAGAAATTAGAGAGAAGGTACCCTTCACAATCGCCACAAAAACTATGAAATACCTTAGGGTGACTCTAACTAGCAAGTGAAGGACCTGTATGACAAGAACTTCAAATCTCTAAAGAAGGAAATCGGGGAAGATCTCAGAAAATGGAAAGATCTTCCATGCGCATGGATTGGAATGATCAACATTTTAAAAATGGCCATCTTACCAAAAGCAATCTACAGATTCCATGCAATCCCCTTCAAAATTCCAAACCAGTTCTTCATTGACTTGGAAAGATCAATGTGCAATTTCATATGGAACAACAAAAGACCTAGAATAGCGAAATCCATCCTCAACAACAAGAAAACATCTTCGGGAATCACTATCTCTGACCTCAAGCTTTATTACAAGGCAATAGTGCTGAAAATTGCATGGTACTGGTACAGAAATAGGCACATAGATCAATGAAATAGAATAGATGATCCAGAAATGAGCCCTCATGTATATGGTCAACTGATTTTTGACAAAGGTGCCTTAAACATTCAATACAAAAATGACAGCCTACTCAACAAATGGTGCTGGTCCACCTGGCACTCAGCATGCAGAAGAAGGAAAATAGACCCTTTCTTATCTCCTTGTACAAAGCTCAGGTGTAAGTGGATCAAAGATCTCCACATTAAACCGGATACACTGAAACTATTAGCGGAGAAAGAAGGAGAAAATTTTCTGAGGAAAACACCAATGGCTCAAGCTCTAATGTCAAAGATTAACAAATGGGCCTTAATGAGATTGCAAAGTTTCTGTAAGGCTAAGGACAGTGTCAAGAAAACAAAACGGCAGCCAACAGAATGGAAAAAGATTTTTTCCAACTCCACATCAGATAGAGGCCTAGTATACAAGGTATACAAAGAACTCAAAAAGCTAGACACAAGAGAATCAAACAACTCCATTAAAAAATGGGGTACAGAGGTAAACAAAAGGTTCTCAATTGAGGAATATCAAATGGCTGAGAAACATCTGAGGAAGTGCTCACCATTCTTAGCCATCAGGGAAATGCAAATCAAAACAACACTGAGATTCCACCTCACACCAGTCAGATTGGCCAAGATCCAAAACACAGATGACAACAGATGCTGGTGAGGTTGAGGAGAAAGAGGAACACTTCTCCCCTGTTGGCAGGGTTGTAAACTGATACAACCACTCTGGAAATCAGTCTGGCAATACCTCATAAAATTGGATATAGTACTACCTAAAGACCCAGCTATTCCACTTCTGGGCATATAGCCCTGAGACACTTTAATACACAACAAAGATACATGCACCACAATGTTCATAGCCGCTCTATTTATAATAGCCAGAAGCTGGAAAAAACCCAGATGTCCTTCAGTAGATGAAGGGATACAAAAATTGTGGTACATTTACACAATGGAATACTACTCAGCTACCAGAAACAATGACTTAACCAAATTCCTAAGAAAATGGCTGCATCTATAGAATATCTTCCTGAGTGAGATAACCCAGTCACAAAAGAACAGACATAATATGCAGTCACTGATAGTCGGGTGCTAACCCCAGAGGCTCGCACTGCCCCAGAAACAACTCCAGACAATGTGAAGTCCAAGAAAAAAAGAAAAGAAAACAAACAAACAAAAAAAAAAAGGCATGCTCAATCCTCACCCTCCAAGAACACATTGACAAATTCCAGGTTGCACCCGGTATTACATGTACTGTTTGCTCATTGTAAAAAAAAAAAAAAAAAAAATCTTTACACACCAAGAAAACTTTGAATATTTCCAGGTTACATCTTGTTTTACATGTACTTTATGCTCATTGTAACTAGTAAGATCATTATCACAATATCAAACCTTTAAAAAAAATGTACTAACAAAAATGTATTGTATACTTTTATGCAAAAAAATGCCTAAAATCTGTACATTTAACTTTGTTTTTTAAAATAAAGTTAAAAAAATCATAAAAATAAAAAAAGAAACAAAAGCAGGTAGCTCAAAGTATAAGACAATATTAAAAAAAAAATCATACTAGTTACAATGAGCATAAAGTACATGTAATACAAGATGTAACCTAGAATTAGTAAAGTTTCCTTGGTGTATAAAGAGTAAACATAATGTTTCTTTTCTTTTCTTTTCTTTTTTTTTTTTTTTTTTTTTTTTTTTTTTTTTTTTTTTTTTTGAACTTCACACAGTCTGTGATTTGTTTCTGGGATGTTCAGAACTTTCTGGGGTTAGAATCCAATTATAAATGACTTCATATTATGTCTGTTCTTTTGTGACTGGGTTATCTCACTCAGGATGATATTCTCTAGATGCATTCATTTTCTTAAGAATTTCATGAAGTCATTGTTTCTGATAGCTGAGTAGTACTCCATTGTGTAAATGTACCACAGCTTTTGTATCCATTCTTCTACTGAAGGTCATACGGGTTCTGTCAAGCTTCTGGCTATTATAAATAGACCTGCTATGAACATTGTGGTGCATGTGTCTTTGTTGTATGTTGGAGTGTCTCTGGGGTAAATGCCCAGAAGTATAATAACTGGGTCTTCAGGTAGTATTATGTCCAATTTTCTGAGGAAAGCCCAGACTTATTTCCATAGTGGTTGTACCAGTTTACAACCCCACCAACAATGGAGAAGTCGTCCTCTTTCTCCACATCCTTGCCAGGATCTGCTGTCATCTGAGTTTTGATTCTTTGCCAATATGACTGATGTAAGGTAGAATCTCAGGGTTGTTTTGATTTGCATTTCCCTGATGGCTAATGATGTCAAGCACTTCATTAGATGCTTCCCAGACATTCCATGTTCCTCAATTTAGAACTTTTTGTTAAGCTCTGTACCCCATTTTTAATAGGGTTGTTTGATTCTCTGGTGTCTAGCCTCTTGAGTTCTTTGTATATCTTTGATATTAGGCCTCTATTTGATGTGGGGTCAATAAAGATCTTCTCCCACTCTGTTGGCAGCCATTTTGTTTCTTGACAGTGTCCTCAGCCTTACAGAAACTTTGCAATCTCATTAAGTCTCATTTTTCAATCTTTGACATTTGAGCATGAGCCATTGTTGTTCTGTTCAGGAAATTTTCTCCTGTGCCTATGTGTTCTAAGGTTTTCCCTACTTTTTCTTCTAATAGTTTCAGTGTGCCTGGTTTAATGTGGAGATCTTTGATCCACTTGCTCTTGAGCTTTGTACAAGGAGATAAGACAGGATCTATTTTCATTCTTCTGCAGGCTGTGTGCCAGTTAGACCAAAACCATTTGTTGAAGAGGCAGTCCTTTTTCCGTTGTCAAAGATCAGGTGAACATATATGTGGGAGGCTCATTTCTGGATCTCTATTCCATTGATCCATGTGCCTATTTCTGTACCATCTTTTAATCACATGATTTCCATTAAATCAGAAAATACCTTGATGCTGTACTTCTTTATTTAATTTATGGACATTAGTCACTCTTATGTTTGTAAGCTGCCATAAGCATTTTTAGGACAGGTTTTTGTTGAATTGATTTTTTTTCCTAAAATACCTGAAAAGGAGATGGAAATAGGTAGATACTATTCTTTATCCACATTATAAAAAGCTTTCAGTTGACATGCTACTCATACACTAATTAATTATAATATAGATAGATAGATAGATATACTGCATTTTCATGTTTTAATCTTAATTTCATTTAACATCAAATTTAATAATATGCATTGAAAATAATAGTTTATTATTTTTAATAATATAATATTTATTCAGTGCAGTATAGTAATTTTATATAAGTTTTATGTAAAAATTTATTTTGACTCAGAGTTTCTATTGCAGTATCCATGATGGTTGGAGAACTTATGAGTGCATTCATCAGAAGCAGAATCTAGAGAAATTTCATTTACACACCCAATCACATTTTTATTCCCAAACACAACATGATTGTGACCTAGAAGTGGAGCAAAGATATAACACTGAAATCCCACCCCACATTGACTGTGTCCCCCATCATGACACCACATCCTAAAATACTCATTGCATACTTAAAAAAAAAAAGTGGAAGGCTCAGCCCTTCTTAGAAACGTAAGTGTACAGAACCCTCTCAGAGAGTGGTACACATAGACCTTAAGAATGTAGTCCTGTGACAATGCTTGGTAGTTAAAAATAATTATATTTAATCTTTATACACCAAGAAAACTTTGTCTATTTCCATGTTACATTTTGTTTTACATGTATTTTATGCTCATTGTTACTAGTATGATTTCAATTCATACTATCAAACCTTAAAAAATTCAAGTACTGACAAAAATATATTCATATATATTCATGCAAAAATGCTTTTAAAATTTGTACATTTATTTCTGTTATTAAAAATAAAGTTATTTAAAATTTTAAAAATGCAATTGAACGTGTCCAAGAAATGAACTTGAGAGTACCAGTTCTCATTTGAACTGCTACTGTCCCTGAACAGAGGGCCTGGTCTTACCTCAATTATTTCTATTTCAAAACAAGCACTCATTCCTAGGTAAGTCATTTAACAAATGTTTATTGAATGACACTTTCCAGCCCATATAACACGTTAATAGTTTTTTCCTCACCTTCTCCACTTGCCAATCAGTCACATGCAGATATTATCCTCTGTGCTCCATTTCAGGTTATCTTTTTGCATCCACCTCCAACATGCCACACTTTCATTGTTTAATTTTGAAGACTGTGAACCCTACCTCTGTTATTAAGAGGCAAGGTCAAACACAAAGTTGTGATCTCATATGGGTTACTCTCCTCTCCACTTGGAGAGTCTGATTATCCCATAATGTAGGTTCCATTAACAACTAGGGAGACTAAGTCTTTTAAACTTTTGGTTAATTCTTTCTGTATTGATTTTTATTTTGTACAAATGACTTGCTGACTTTATGACATCCTTTATTTTACAAATGATAATATGGTATAGATTTTTATATATTGCTGCCTTAGTTTAATAGTATGTAGTGAAAATTATGCCAAGTCCTTATCTCATTTGTGAGAAATAATATGATATGTAAATACACTGTGAATTCTATTGCAATTTTTATTCAAATTAAAATGTTTCCACTACTGGACTAAATCATGTTCTTTATGACACATGTTAAATAACTGAGAAAAAACAAAATAAAAGACAGAGACTTTTTTATAAATATAGAGAGAGTTATTATAATAAAGACAAACTCCATATTTTCCAACGTTTTGTTTATTATCCAAGAAAATGTTATATCTCTAGGTACAGAAGTCTATGATCTTTTTTGAAACATATTGAACTTTTTATTTCATAATTTTGAATGTACTCAATACACTTTCAGCATGTGTTCACAAAGGAAACCCATCACCATCATCTCCATACATGTAATGTCTAACACAAAAATTAACACTAAGAAGCAAGACCTATTTTAAGAAATGAATTTTAGAAATCTCTCCTTAAAAATTTGAAACATGTTTGATCGCTGATAATTAAATTTTAAAGAGTAGAACTGACTCAGATGACAGCAGATCCTGGCGAGGATGAGGAGAAGGAGAAACACTTCTCCACTGTTGGTGGGGTTGTAAACTGGTACAACCACTATGGAAATAAGTCTGGTGATTCCTCAGAAAATGGGACATACCTGAAGAACCAGTTATTCCACTTCTGGGCATTTACCCCCGAGACACTCCAACATACAACAAAGACACATGCACCACAATGTTCATAGCAGGTCTATTTATAATAGCCAGAAGCTGGAAAAAACCCAGATGTCCTTCAGTAGATGAATGGATACAAAAATTGTAGTACATTTACACAATGGAGTACTACTCAGCTATCAGAAACAATGACTTAATGAAATCTTCAAGAAAATGGATGCATCTAGAGAATATCATCCTGAGTGAGATAACCCAGTCACAAAAGAACAGACATAACATGCAGTCACTGATAATGGTATACTAACCCCAGAAAGCCCTGAACACCCCAGAAACAACCCACAGACTGTGTGAAGATCAAGAAAAAAGGGAAAAAAAGAATATATTTTAATTAAAATAGAACTGTATCACATCCCCCTTTTTTCTTACAGCCCCTCCCCATTTCTCTCCTATCTCCTCAACTTAATAACCTCTTTTCCTATATTATTGTTCCATATATATATATATATATATATATATATATATATATATATATATATATATATATATATGTATGTATGTATAGGTACCCACAAATACTTAATTACAACCTTATAAAAATGTGTTTGTATACTTTTATGCAAAAATGCTTAAAAATCTGTACATTTATCTTTGTTTATTAAAATAAAGTTAAAAAATAATTTGAAACACATTTGATCACTGATAATTAAAAAGTAGAACTGTCAATAAATATGTCAAAATCAGAAATATATTGTAATTTCAGTGATTGCTTGTCACTCCTGTCTAGATAGGATGTATTATAATCAGTATAATTGAGCTACCACTTAAATTGCTTGCAGTGTCTCAGTGTTATCAATAATGGAGCAAGATGTAGCATGATCATCCATAATCTATATCACAGTAGTAGCTGCACCATAATGATTTCTGACCAATTTTAGAAGCTCACTAAGTGAAGGAAGATCCTATGTTATGATTTGCAAGCAAATATGAAAAATGGAGTTTAGAATACTTGACTATAGTCTTCCTTTTTATAAAGTGCTTCTTTAAAACCTTAACATTCTTTTAATCCACTCAACATAAATATTGCTTCAAATTACAGGAGTAAATCAATGATCTGTGCCTTTTCATTTAATTCTTAAATTTCTCTCTAGGTATTTAGCGTTACCATTAAATTTATCCCTGTCACCTCACCCTGCCATTACCAAACAAGTAAATATTGCAGTATCCAAGTTCAAACACTATTGCTATATGCACATATATCAGTATAGATCACAATTCTCCAAATATGAACGTGCATTTTTAACCATTCACCACAGAAGTTTTCACTCAATGTTCCTCAACAGATAATTGTAGTAATTTTCAATGATTGAGAGTTTTACTGACAATAAAATGTTATTATGTAGAACAAGCTGTGCAGACAGAATTTGAATACACCCAGGAATGGAGCCAGGCATGACCCTGCGGTGCACAAGCAACTACTGCCAGGCATGGCTCTCTGGCAGAGTTTCTATGCCAGTAGCATGTTGCCTTGATCATTGTTTTCTCATGGAAACCTGTGGAAATCATTACACTTAAGGCCCTCTCTTTGTTTCTTTGCAAACTGGCTTTGCCTATGCAAACTTTCTTCATATTCTGTGTGGGTTACTTGATGGACTTGTCTATTGTAGAAAATAAAACAAAAATGAATAAAAGCCTCTTTATTTTGCTGTGATGATGCTAAACATAGTAAATAGTTTTGATATTGACATCTTATAAACCTTTGATCTCAGCTATGTTTGTGAAATGTATTCATTTATTTATGCTATTTTCGTTACCCAACAATGATCTAAAGGTTTCATGTTGTATGTATTTTATAATTTATAATTATACATCAATAGGACCTTCTGACATTACTATAAATTTACTTTGATCTTTTTCATATATACCTTTAATTAGATTTTTTTATAGAAATAAAATGAATTTTCTGTGTATTTGATTCACATGTTGCCATTTTTTAACAAATCTTGTGTGATAATTCTAAATATTGTGTTTATAATCTTACCAGAATATGAAAGTACAATATGTAACACAAATAATTTTCTATTCTTTAAATAGTTGTTTTATTTAATTCTTCCTGTCTGACTTGGCTACCATTATTTTGTTTTAGATTTGTTCAAATATTTAGAACTTTATGTATTCTGCTCAACACAAATCATAAACATTATTCTGATATTATTCAATTTTTAAAGCATATATTTAACTCTTTCTTTGATAATTATGATCCTGGCTGATGTCTTTTCATGAATAGCTGTTTTAAATGTTTTACTAAATTATTTTATTAATTTACATTCCAATAGTGCCTCCTTTCCTTATCCTTCATCCCCAAATTCTTTATGTAATCTCTTCTACATTGAGAAGATTTTTTCTATCAGCCCACCAACACCCTTACCAGCATTCTTCTTCCTAGGGAAAAAGGTTTCCACAGTATTAAGAGCATCCTTTCCATACAAGTCAGTCCTCTACTACATATGTTTCCAGAGCCACAAACCAGCCCATGTATACTCCTTGGTTTTTTTCTTAGTGTCTTGGAGCTGTGAGGGGTCCAGATTAGTTGATACTGTTACTCTTCCTATGAGGTTGAAATTCTTTTCAGCTCCTTAAATCCTTCCACTAACTCTCCTATATTGGTCCCAGACTTCATCCCAATCCTTGTCTGTAAGTATCTGCATTTGCCTCAGTCAGTTGTTGGTAGAGCTTCTTTGAGAACTGCCATTCCAGGTTCCTGTCTGCTCATAAAACATGGCCTCAGTAATTATATCAGGGATTGATGTGCACACATGGGATGGATCCCAGGTTGGGCCAGTCACTGAGTGGCCTTTTGTTGAGTCCCTACTTTATTTTGTTCCAGGGTTTCCTTAAGATAGGGATAATTCTAGGTCAAGAATTTTGAGGATAGGTGGTTGCCCCATGTCTCAAATGGAGGTTATGTCTATTTTCTAGAGGTGGACTCTTCTGTCTCCATCTCCCCGGTGTTGGACATTTGATTTAATCTCACCCACATTGAGTCCTGGTAGCCTCTCATAACTTAGGTCTTTGAGACTTCCTGAAGGCTCTCCATTCCCCACTAACTTTATTGCTGCATATTTCCATCCTCCCAGGGTTTCACTCATGTCTATCCTAATACCTGATCCTGCCCCTTCTTTTCACCTCCCCTGTCCACATTGTTCTCAGTATCCCCCATTCCTCTGCTTCACATGAATATATTGTTCCTCTTCTAAGTGTGTTTTATGTATCCACAATTGAGCCTTCCTTTTCCTGGTATGCTTTCAAATGTCTATGTGTCCTATCATGAGTATTCTGAACTTCTTGGCTAATATTCACTTATCAGTAAATATACACCCTGCATGTCCTTTTGAGTATTAGTTACCTCACTTGTATTTTCTATGCAATCCCAGCAGCAATGGAGGAGTTTTTCTTTGTCTAAATACACACCAGCATATTCTGTTACTTGATTTTTTTATCTTAGCCATTATAAGTGGTATAATGTATAACCTCAGAATCATTTTGATTTGAATTTCCCTGATGATTAAGGATTCTGAACATTTCTTTACGTGTCTCAGCAATTTGATATTCCTCAGTTAAAAATTCTCTGTTTGCTTTTTACCGCAATTTATTGTGTTATTTGATTTTTAGAGTCCAATTTTTGAGTTATTTGTGTATTTTGGATATTATTCTTCTAATGGATATATAGTTAGTGATGCAATTTTTCCAATCTGTAGGTTGCTGTTTTGTCCTATCGACAGTGTATTTTACCTTACAGTAGCTTTTCAGCTTCATTAGGTCCTATTTCTCAATTGTTGATCTTAGAACCTGAGTCATTTGTGTTATGTTAAGGAAATTTTTTCCAGTGCCAATGTGTTCAAGGCTCTTTCCTACTTTCATTTGTATTAGATTCAGTGTATCTAGTTTTATGTTGAAGTCCTTGCTCCACTTATATTTAAACTTTGCACAAGGAGATACATATAGGTTAATTTGCATTTTTCTAGAAGTTTTAGCTAGAGCAATAAGACAACAAAAATAGAAAATGGAAATACAAATTGGAAAAGAAGTCAAGGTATCACAATTTGTGGATGATATGATAGTATCATAAATGACCTCAAAAATTCTACCAGAGAACTTCTACAGCTGATAACCAATTCAGCAAAGTGGCGTTATATAAATTTAACTCAAGCAAATCAATAAATAATCTTCTTTTACACAAATGGTAAACAAGCTGAGGAAGAAAATACAGCAAAATTTTTACAATAGTAACAAATTGTATAAAATATAGTGGTGTAACTCCAAGAAAACAATTGAAAGATCTATATGAGAGGTGTCAGTGGGAGAAACAGCACTTAATCCTTGAGAGACTTGGAGACCCAGGAAAGAGGAACTCATGGTGGGGCTGAACATCCTTTAAAACCCAAGAAGGAAGAATGGGAGGTGGAACTGTGGGAGGAGGGCCTAAGGTGAAAGGACAATAACTGAAATGTAAATAAATACAATAATAAAAAAATTTTAAAAGAAAAAGACAAAAGAAAGATATTGAAGAAGATTTCAGAGGAAAGATCTCCCTTGCTCAAGAATTAGTAGGATTAGCATCTTAAAGATGGCCCTCCTACCAAAATCAATCTACAATACAATCCCCATCAAAATTCTAACACAAATATTCACAGACATGAAAATAGCAATTCTATACTTTATATGGAAATACAAAAACAAAACCCAGGAAAGGGAAAACAATTATAAACAACTAAAGAAATACTAAGGAAATCATCTTTTCTAACCTTATTCTTTAAGCAGTAGGGATAAAAACTGTATCATATTGGTACAGAGACGGGCAGGTAGATCAACGGAATTGAAGACCCTGAAATAAACTATCTGACCTATGGTCACTTAGTAAATACCATACAGTGAAAGAAAGAAAGCATCTTCAACAAATGGTGCTGGTCACGAAGAACGTTTATTATTTTTAATGTGGTTTTTCTATGTCTTATCTGTTAAATATCATGAAATTATTTATTTATCATGAGGATTTTCTTTATGAAATAAAATATTTGATTGTTTCTTTCCGTTAATCTGTTGTGGAGATTGATGCACATTCTGGTGATACATTTCCATCCTATGTTCACTACTGTAATTTGCATCTGTATCCTAGTGATTTTAGAAGCATGTGACACTATGGTGCCTTTCTTCTGAATGATCAGCACTTTCCCTAGTGTTGACGTCAAATTATACTTTTTAGAAAATATGTACACCAAAATTTAAAGTAATAGTCTTCAAAATGTATTATGTTTGGTAACCAAAATATATCTCCACATTCAATTTAATACTTTTAAGTTAATGAGTTTAACTTGAGGCCAGTTATTTATGCAAATACAAAGTGCTAATGTAAGTCTTAAATTGGACTACCTTTATACTTGCTCACATACATATGTTATTGAGATCATATTACATGTTACTCTTCATTGAACTTTTTAGATGAGCACCTACACTGGACTAGAGTGGATGATTATATCATGCTTTCATTTCATTGAATAATTGATTCAGCCCCTCTGGGAATGTCCTTTGACAATTTTGACACATGCACAGTTTTTGGTCTATTTGCATTTTCCTTTAATTGTTTGTAGATGCTGTAAATTCTACATTCCAAGTTCTCTGATAAAATTTTGTTCATCACTTTTTTGGAGAATCTCTTGTATGTCATATATTTCTTCTACTTTTCCTCATTCAAAGTTATCCTCTTGAAATTATGCAATGAACACTGACATCTGGAATGTTTCATTGTGAATTTCTTTCATCTGTATCAAAGAGCTATCAGCCATTTTCATGTCAAATACTTCACCTGCCTCCTTTCCTAGTCCCTTTTACCTGGTAAATCATGGTGCATATATTGTAATAATATATCACAATATTTTCAGATCTCCTCAGCACCGTGAGTCGTTTCTTTCATCTTGTTTTGGATTGGTCAGTTTTATTAATTTTGATGCTTTTTTCTCAAGTTCACTAGTTGCATGTCTCAGTTGTACATTCTGTTCCCTGGTGGTTCCCTTACTTTTAGCATTGCCAGCTTTCTTTCAATTCATTACTCAAATGTATGGAGACAACAGTTGTAAAAACATTGTCTTCTGTAGGGCAAGTGAGCTGTGTCACTAGACAGACATAAAAACTTGTGAGGTTGAGTGGCTCAAACCCCAGAAATCTCAGAGATTTGAGAACAGCAGGAGTGGACCTGCTCTCTGTCTCTATCCCTGCTCTAGAGCATTTACCACAATACTCAACTGAGAGGCCCATGGGCACTCAGTTTTATAAAGTAGCACCTGGAAGTATCTATAGCCTTAGTCTTCATCCAGTGATATTCTCTTACTGGATATTCCCTCACCCTTCCTCCAAAGGTATATAATCCCTGGTTCACTCTGGATAAAGAGTATGAATCAACATCTGGCCCCAATTAAGCAAGAAGAACAAGTTAAGATCATTTCAATGAGCTTCTTTGCAAGAGATCACCAGAAGAAAAGCCTTTGTCTAAGGAGCTGACCTGTTAAGATTCCCAAAACAGGCCTTTCTCCTCTGCTGCCTCACCAGTGTTTGGCACTAGCAGCACTCAGACTGATCCTACTAGTCCTGAACTCCACTTCACCCTTTTTGACTGGTGGGCAGATGCTCCATAGGTCATTGTGAATAGTGGACAAGTTCTGGACATCCTGTCAAGGTGGAACCCATGTGCCATCCCTTTGTATTACGGAGAAAACCAGGAACAAGATCATTCATCTTAGACCACACTTTCCTCCAACTGTACATCCAGCCATGGTGCACTGATGCCCCAGGGGAAATTCGGGCTGAAAACTCCTCATTCTGGACTTTAACCTGCCTTTTTAGGACATACAGTCATTCCACCCCCACTACACAATGTTCTCTGCTCTAGCTTTATTGACATGGTACCACAATTACACTTATACTTAAAATCTATTTAATTTGCATACCTTCTTATTATTTTCCTTCGCATCTACAAGAATAATCAATAAAAAGGGTTAAATGTATAATTTATAAAAAAATTATCAAACTATACAAAGGCATTTGCGAAATAGTTACTGCAAGCTATATGCACATCACTGTTTTCTTTATCAAAGAGTTATCAAAGCTCAGCATTTTATAATTCTAACAGGCAACTTGTGATCTTATTTCAGCATACTTGTATTTCATATAGTGTCCTTTGATTATGTTAAAATGTTAATAATTCCTTATCACTTTGAGGGGCTTACCTGTTCTACTGCACATTTTTTTTTTTTTTTTTTTTTTTTTTTTTAGTATAAATGAGAGAACAGGGAATTCTGGTAATTATACTGTCCTTTCAAAACTCTGGGAGACATTCTATAATGTGAGGTTTATATGTCATTGTTAAGAATATTTCCATCTTTTTTTAATACACACACACATAGGTACATGAGCATGTACACACACACACACACACACACACACACACACACACACACAAACACACACACACACATACACACAGAGACAAACAAACACAGCTGTTCATAAACACATGTATATCCACCCACAATTTTCTGACTTCAAGAAGATAGTGCATATACATGTGACTTATAGGGATTAAATACTGTCATTATATAGAAGACAAAACTACAATATTTTCTGTGTAATTGCTGAAAATATTAGGATTTAGGATTTATGGTAAGAGAATGCTTCCACACCATTATGACGATTTCATTTTGGCAGCTTTCAGAAATGTTGATAAAATACATACACATATTTTATGTAGCTATGCAAATTACATTAACATGAGATTTTTTTTTAATCTTGGAAAATTCCTGCCTTTGAATGTAATTATGCATTATATCACAGAAGATGAAAGACTCGTTTCAGGGAGTGTAGTTAAATTTGAAGTTCAAGTTAGAACTTGCAGCTTCTAAATCCATCTGCTCTGCTTCCCTAACTCAATATTAAAATAGGGAAACTATTCCAACACATCACCTCCCATATTTTTTTGTTTAAAGAAAAAAAAAGATGAAACCAGAGGCTGGAGAGATGGCCTCAGCATTTAAGAGCACTGATATCTTCCGTAAGACCCAGATCAATTCCCAGCATCCCCATGGTGCCTTGCCAACATTTGCAGCCCAATCTCAGGGCATCAGACACCTTCAGTGTCACAGTTCATGTTGCCTACATAGACAACCATGCAATCACAATACCTTTAGTTATCAAATAAAAATCACAGAGCAATATTTTGAATCAGACCATTCAATGACATGACAAATATAAATGAATGCAAACTACTCAGTTGTGCATTAACAGAATGTTATTTCTGAACTTATTCTCTATAGAAACACATCTACTGTCTCACATCACTGAATCAAAGACCCGTGAAGCCTCTTCTTACAAATTTATTCATTGAGAGAAATAATATTCCTTCATGATCATAGATTCTGCCATTTTCACTCTGAAAGCAGGCTTTACTACTTAAAACTGAGCCAGTGGCCAAAAGAAATAATGATTTTACTATGGCATAAAAAATATAATAAGAAAAATTGAATGTTCTATTTAGTTTGTAACTAACTAATTAACACTATGCTGGTGGCATAATCAATTAATATGGTAGTAGAAAAATGGAAATACAACATAGATTTACAGTTGTAGGTATTTATCACATACATCCATTCCAACATATTGATTGCTGTGGTCTCTGTGTGGGTCTTCTTTATAAAGCCTTTTTTTTAAAGTTTTTCTATTAATCATTGTATTCATTTGTATTTCAAATTACATAGGTAGTGGTGTAGGTATAGGTATAGGTGTAGGTATAGGGAGAGAGAGAGGAAATCGGGGAGGGAGAGGGAGAAAGAGAGAGAGAGAGAGAGAGAGAGAGAGAGAGAGAGAGAGAGAGAGAGAGAGAGAGAGAGAGAGAGAGAGAGTTCTCTTCCTGGCTACCCCTCAACAAATGTTCATCTCATATCCCCTCTTCCCCCTCCTCCTTTCCTCTATAAAGGTGCTCCTCCACACACTTACCCACTTCCTCCTCAGGACTATAACAGGCCCTCATGCTTCAGCATCAAGACTCCACAGAACTAAGGGCCTCCCCTCTCCTTGACATCACATAAGACAATTCTCTGCTACATATGTATCTGGAGCCATGGCTTCTTCCATGTGTATTCTTTGGCTGGTGGTTTAGTTTGTGGCAGCTCTGAGTGGTCCTCCTAATTGTTACTGTTCTTCATACGGGGTCACCGTCCTCTTCAGCTTCTTCATTTTTCCCCTGCCTCTTTCCTTGGGGTCCCTATGGCTTAGTCCAATGGTTATCTGTAAATATCTGAGTATTGTTCAGATGCTGGTAGAACCTCTCATGGAACAGCCACACCACACTCCTGATGGCAAATACTTTTTAGCATCAGAAATAATGTGAGAGGTTGGATTTTTTTTTTTTTGACTACTTTTGGGCATATACCCAAAGTTGCTCCAACACGGACACATGCTTCACTATGTTTATAGTAGCCTTATTTATAATAAGCAGAAGCTAGAAACAACCCATATGTCTCTCAACAGAAGAATGCATATAAAAATTCTGGTACATTTGCACAATGGAGTACTACTCAGCTATTAAAAACAATGTCTTTATAAAATTCGGAGGCAAATGGATGGAACTAGACGATATCCTGAATAAGATATCCCAGACACAAAAGAACTCACATGGTATGTACTCAGTGATAAGTGGCTATTATCCCAAAATCTCAGAATACCTATAATATGACCCACAAACTATAGGGAGCATAAGAAGATGAATGATGAAATAGGGATGCTTATGAGGTCACATTACTGAATATCCCTGAATACAGCATCCCTGCAATGGATAGAAACCATCATCTCACAGGTTTGACCTGTTTTCACTGACTGTAGAAATATTGCTGTGCCGTTTTCTTAAATTTTAAGTTAGGAAATTATAAATGTTTCAATTGTATTGGGCTTCACACAGTCATAATTTCTCTAAATTTTGTCTTTCTATGCATTCTATCTGTTTTAAAAATAAAATATGAAATAAGCAAAACAAAAACAAAACTTGTCTTGGAGAGAATAAGAGAATTATGTACATTTGTAATAAAAATTAATAAAATTAAAAATTACACTTGTTTAGGAATATGGAAGCATTTTCTGAGAACTCTCTAACCCTTAAGGCCTTGGGTAGATGGTTTACACAACCATCATGTTCTCTTTTCTGATGTGTGGCACTGAGAAGCAATAATACATCACTTTGGGTGTCATCAACATAAAAATACCACTATTGCATCATTGAGAATAGTTTTTCAAGATTGCCCTTGTATTGATTTGAGGAGCTTACAGATGGTTAGGTTGTATAGTACCTTCTGATAAGATGAGAGTTCCTCCTCTGATGAAGGCACCCTTGTTACTTCCTTCTCCACTATGATATCTTCAAACTCTATGCCAGAAATATGTGTTTTCTTTAGCATAATAGTCTTTTCCTTCACATCCCGGACACAACCAAAAGAAATAGCAATGGTTTCTATTGTATTGAGTATATTTTGAATAAGCTCTGCCTCCAACAAATCACTTGAACGGAGGTTTGCCTTGCCAGACATTGTGATTTTTGAGTGATACTTCATGGCTTCTAAACAGTATTGTCAAGACATGTGGTATGAATCCCTTTTAACTGTAAGAGTGTATATCAATACATATTCATGTACATTTTAAGTATACTAAACATTGTTTTCTTAAGATTTTTTCAAACACCCGTAGTTACATTTATCTATTTATCCTTTCCCCCAACTTCTCCTTCTGTATTACCATACTTTTCTCTTCTCCTTCTCTTTCTCTTGTTATATTTTCCTTCTCTCTCTCTCTCTCTCTCTCTCTTTCTCTCTCTCTCTCTCTCTAGCATGCGCTGTCTCTCTTACACACACACACACACACATACACACACACACACACACACACACACACACACACACACACACACACACAAATACACACACACCATCATCACTGATATGGCTGATCAGGGACCAAATGCTGAGTTAGATGAAGATGACTGGCATTGGATGCTTATGATCATGGTGGGAGGAAGTAGATGATTTGATCCCCAACCTTATGTGAGTTGGTTCTCTCCTCTATTGTGAAGATTTTATATATTGTACTTAGGTCTTTAGGATTCCATTGTTTCTCCACTTAGATGCTTAGTTATTATGTTAACCTGATACTTGGGAACCATAGTTGAAAAAATGCCTCTATCAGGTTGTCCTGTGGGGAAGTATATTGGCAATGTTCTAGATTAATGATTGATGTTATAATGTTTGACCTATTATAAATGTGCCACCCTTGAGCAAATGTTCATGGGGTGTATAAGCATAAGGAACATAAAGAATATGCCAGTAATCAGTGTTTCTTCATGGCTTTTTTTTTTTTTTTTTTTTTTGAGTTTCTGCCTTTGATTTCCAATGTTAAAGGACTGTAATCAGAAAAGTTTTATATATACATGTGTGTGTGTGTGTGTGTGTGTGTGTGTGTGTGTGTGTGTGTAATCTTTTCCTCCCATCTTCTTTTGGTGACAATGTTTAGCACAGCTAGGGGGAAATAAAAACCTGAATTATCCACTGGCCATCTCACTGCCTGTGAGCCCCTTCTGTATACAGTTATTTGCTTCTATTCTGTGTTACAGTGAGCATACAGGTTGGGAACAATTCAGAAAAAAAAAACTTGAATGTCTCTAAAAAGGATGGGCTCTATTTCTATAAACCAGTGGGAATCAAAGAAGGTTGTTGAGAAAAAAGTCAGATCATTAAAGCTTTAACCGAGGCTCATGTTTCTGGCTGATTTCTGATTTGTTCATTAAGCCTTTATAGAGCATCTGCTTCATTCAGGCCCTCTATTCTTTTACAGGGCTTCCATCTCTAGCAGTGAAATAAGCTGAAATAGATCACATTTTCTAGACCTAATATTCTGGCGAGGAGGGCAAGACAGACAAGAAACATTCTAACAAGAATGTGAGTGCAAGTTAGGGATAAAGGAAATAAATGGGTTTGTTTACAGTTGCCAGGATGGTGGGTCTTGATAGTCATGATATGACTGACTGACAAGTCAATGATTGAGTTGTGGTTTATATGGAGAGACAAGAGATTCAAGAGTCGTAAGCAAAGGAAATAGTGTAAAAGTCCTAGGTAGGTGGCTTTGAATCGGATTAGTATAGCTGCTTTTGTTGCTGTTCTTGAAATAGGATCTTGTGCTGTTACTCGGGCTAGATATAACTCATGATACTACTGCCTCTGTCTCCTGGGTTCTGTGATCACCTGCAGTCACACCATGGTTAACAGCTATTTAAAGCCTGTGGAGAACAGGTCACTGTGAAGATCCACGATCAAGATCCAAGCTTGCTCTGTGATGGTGAAGGTCAGAGGTGTCATCCTTGTGTTCCCTTGTCTTCTGCAGCAGAGATGTAACCATAGGCAAGGTCCACTCTGAGGTAGCTTGGTATCAGAGCCTTGAAGATCAACAGCTATTGGTATGGTGGCAGGGTTTGTGGGTATCTGTGACAACAGCTGCTCCAAAGGCTGAAAGGGCAGATCCAAAGTTCAAGAAGTGCCAGGATAACTTGATATCTCTAAAGTACAAAAAGACATGAGAGTGTGACTCAGCAACAGGACCCTTGCCTTGAATGAGTGAATCTCTGGGTCCCATCTCTTTTAACAACAACAGCAACAACAATAACAACAACAAAATAATCACAGCAAAACAAAAAGAGTAACAGAATAACAACAAAGATTAACATCTCAATTCACAGAGGACAAATATAGAGATTGTGGAGAAAAAAGTTTATTTTTAGAGGAACTTATATATGTATCTCTCCTTGAAGGTGGTATATCCAGAATGAGCCATTTCGCCATGCTGTCAGAGGTTTGTAATGGTCAGTGTCAATAGGCAGCTGTGGAGGTCATGGATATGTTCATTGCATTGGTTAAATTGCATGTGATGGTGAGTTGTTTTTGCTGGGTTGGTCAGACATAGTGGTCAATCTGGTGCTCAATAGGGGTGGTCAGTTGTATTTGCTCTGAGAGTGAATCATAATGTTTGTCTTTGCTAGGTCTACTGATGCTAAACCTAACAAATGATAAACCAAAAGCAAGTTTTGGAAGAAAGTGATTATTTAAAAATTTAGACCATCACTGAAGGAAGTCAGAACATAACTAAAACTGGGCAGGAAGCTGGAAGCAAGAACTGATTCAAAGACCATGGAGAAGGGTTGTTTACTGTGCTGCTTATTCAAAAGGCTTGATCACACTGCCAAACCAGGAATGCCACCACCCACAGCTGTCTGGGTTGTTCCCCATCAATCAATAATTTCAAAAACTCCTTATATCTGGATCTCATGGAAACATTTTTTCAACTGATGCTCCCTTCTTTCAGACAATTCAAGCTTTTGACAAGTTGACATAAAACTACAAAGGATACCTGGCATTCCATTGGTATCACTAGATCCAGTTGCTGAAGGGTTATGAACTTTAGAAGAACCCTGTAGCCTTATGTTTTGTACTTTGTGTGCTTCTATTTTGAGATATGTGCATCTGCTGGGATGTAAACTTCATACACTTAAAATTATTTTACATGATTATATTATTTAATTTAATGTGCATGGATAATTTACCTTCATGAAAGTCTGTGAAGTACTTGTATGCCTAGTGCCTTAGGGAAATAGAAGTCTTTGAATCCCTTGAAATTCTAGTTATGAACATTTGTGAACCCCACATGGGTACTGAAAATAGAAACCAGGTCTTCTGGAAAAGCAGCCAATGCTTTTCAACACTGAATCATTTCTCTTGTCCCTCTTGCAATTTCAAACAAAGGTCCTCTTAGTCAGCAACCTTACTTTTACAGCTCCATTTCCAGTACTACTCAAAGAGAGAAAACAAGCCACAATACCGTTAAATCAAAGCAGATACAAATATGCACTAAAAGCACACTTGACAGTTATCCTGATGCTTATTGTTGGGCATAGAGAGAGCCCACAGAATCCACAGAGATAAAAATGTGATAGAAATAAAACAAATAAAAAGTACTGAACTATGATAAAAAAAGCAAGTATTGGATTTGAAAAAAAAGAGTGGAGACTTAAAAAAAAAAAGCTCTTTTAGTCAAACAACAGAAAGGCAAGAAAAGATAAAACGTGATAAGAAAAAAATCTCTGAGTTGTATCATGGGTATTCTGAGCCTTTTGAACCTTTTGCCTAATATCCACTTTTCAGTGAGTACATACCTTGTGTGTGTGTGTGTGTGTGTGTGTGTGTGTGTGTGTGTGTATGTTTGTGTGTGTGTGTGTGTGTGTTAACTCACTCAGGATTACATTTTCTAGTTCCATCCATGTAAATTTTATAATGTCATTGTTTTTAAAAGCTGAATAGTATTCTACTGTATAAATATACTACATTTTCTGTATCCATTTCTCTATTGGGGGATATCTGGGTTCTTTCCAGCTTCTGACTATTATAAATAAGGCTGCTTTTATATAGTGGAACATGTATTCTTGTTATATGTTGGAGCACCTTTTGGGTATGTACCCAGAAGTGCTACAGCTTGGTCCCCAGGTAGAACTATTTCCAATTTTCCGAAGAACCACCAGACTGATTTTCAGAGTGGTTCTACCAGCTTGCAATCTCTCCAGAAATGGAGGAGTGTTACTCTGAAGGAAGACCAAGTATGGATGCTTCAGTCCTTCTTAGAAGTGGGGAGAGAACAATTGGAGGAGGTAGAGAGAGGAAGAGACCTCAGAGGGAGAAAGGTGGGGTATCAAAAAAGGGCACCAGGAATAGATGTGGAAAGAGATGGGAGAAAAATAAGGAGGGCCAGGAATTTGAACAGAGTTAGGGGATGGAAAACCAGGGTTGGCCACTAGAAAGTCCAACATTCCAGAGAAGGACTTTCTCAGGACCAAGCTAGGATAACATTAGCTGAAATAACCAACAAAGGAGAGAAAGCACCTGTAGAGACAGCCAGTGGGTTAGGCATGGCCCCCAGTTGAGGGGTTAGGCAACCCACGCACTTCAAAAATATTGACCCAGAATTGCTCCTCTCTAAAATATAGGCAAGGACAAAGGTAGAACAGAGACTGAAGAAAAGGCTGTCCAGAGACTGTCCAAACTAGGGATCTATCCCATCTGCAAACATGAAGACCAGACATTATTATTGTTGCCAATAAATACTTGCTGACAGGAACCTGATATAGCTGTCTGCTGAGAGGATCTGCCAGAGCAGATGCACATGATTACAGACAACCTGTAATCATGACTAAGCAGATGGTCCCCAATAGAGAAGTAAGGGAAAGGACTAAAGGAGCTTAAGGAGTTTGCAACACCATAGGAAGAAAAACAATATCAACTAGACTGCCCAGAGCACCCAGGCACTAAACCACCAACCAAAGAGTACATATGGAGGAACCCATGGTCTATGATTGCTTTATCTAGCATCAATTTGGGGGGGGGGGTGTCCTGTGAAGGCTTGATGCCCCAGAATGAGGCAATAGTGGGTGGGTAAGCAAGTACCATTATAGAAGCAAGGAGTGGGGGATTGGATAGGATGTTTACATAGGGGAAACCAGGAACAGAGATAACATTTGAAATGTAAATAAATAAAATAACCAATAAGAAAAGATAAAACAAAATCTGTGAACTGTGTGCAATAAAAAGAATGAAAGAAAAATTAATTTGGTATTTTGTCTTCTACATGAGATCATTAAATTGCATTAGAGATACCTTTCCATGGGCTTTGTGTTTTCACTAAAATGTTTGGTGCTGTGCTTTTGTTGAAGACTGTTGAGCTGGTTAAGAAGTCAGTGATACAGGTTGAAGTCACAGTTTTCTACTATCACAAATATGTGAGATAAATTTATACAAACAAAACTTTGAGTATACAGGCATCCAAATTATAAATGGCTTGATATCAAAACTCAAGTTTTTCCAATATGGGTTACTTGGCAGGTGAGGACAATAATAATTCACTAAAAAAATGTAAAAGATATCATAGATTAAATGTTGCTTTGACAGTGGCTGTCAGGTTAACAGGGTCTAACAAGATGATATAATGATTCACTAACAAAAGTATTTACAATTAATGAATTAAAACAAGTTAAATTATTTTTTAATCAAAGCTTCTCTAAGATTTTGACACAGTTGAATTATAAATATAAAACCTCCAATAAAGTCTAAATATAAGATCATATTTAACAAATATTTATTTATTCATAAAATTTTTATATCAGATTTCACTGAATATTAGGCTAAGGAATTGTCTGAGAAATTGACTCTGTCCGTGTAATTTGACTTTTTATATTTTTTTCATGAAATTTGGTGAGAGCAGTTGATGTTGTAATTTTATGTTTATTTACCTCTATAATATAATGTTACACTTATTTTCTATGGTTTCCTGAAGTTAAATTTTCACACTGATCATCACTTTCTTACTTAGACACAATTTTTGCAGTATTATTTAATTTCTCCAGCAATGGTGTGAAATAAAGGTATACTGGGAATTTACTCCTTCAGCTTTTGCCCACATTACAAAGTCTTTACTTCATTTAAGTTGATTCATTTCATTCAGCCAATTTTGAGTGTTTCACTTGCTTAGATTCTACTCCTAAAATCAAACTCAATAATCTTTGCATTTAGATTACCAATTCTATCCATTCTAGCTAGAAGAATTTCACCACTACATATGTAGGTTGGATATATGGAAAATTTTCTATGTTTGATATCACACTCTTAGTGTGCTTGGTAAATCTTACTGAACTACAGTAAACTAATGCATACATGCAGAGTGCACTTTAGGTTTATTCTAGATACTTTACATTTAATTTCTAAAGAGATTCTTGAGCTTTGACATAAATGCAGCTAAATTACCTGAAATTCTTTCCATTCTTTCATTTTATTTCTGCAAAAATTTGTTGTGCAGAAAGTGATAACTGTTTTCTTAGCAACATCAATTCCCTTACACTCAAGCATGCTTTGAACTACTGATGAAAAAGGACTTCCGGCCTTGGCAGTGCGTACTTTTGTTTGAATTGCTGGGAGAGTTAGCAAGAAGGAAGATGTTATTACAAAGTGAAACATGAAGTCATAATTACCTAGGCAAATTTACAAAGACATTTAAGACCTATGGCTTATAATTAAAGATTAACCTCTGGATAAAAGAAAGAAAGAAAGAAAGTAAGGAAGGAAAAGAAGGAAAGAACCAAAAGAGGATATTTTTCATGTCTAACCATAGCATCTCCTTAAAAGTGGAGGCTGTTTTGTACTAGTTTTCTGAAACTTGCATATATGGTTGACCTTGAGTGAGCATTGCTTTTTTAAATGCCTGATCTAGATCAAAGGCTACCAATATCTGAAAATGTTTCAGTAATATGTATATTTTTAAAGACACTGTCTTCTTTAGGGTTTTAGTGCTGCAAAAAGACACCATGACCAATGCAAGTCTTATAAAGGACAACATTTAATAAGGACTGGCTTACAGGTTCTGAGCTTCTTTATCATCAAGGTGAGAGCATAACAGCATCCAGGCAGGCATGGTGCAGACCGAGCTGAGAGTTCTAAATATTCATCTGAGGGCTGCAAGCAGAACATTGGCTCCCAGGCAGCTAGGACTAGGCTCTTAAAGCCCATGCCTTCAGTGACACACCTGTTTCAACAAGGCCTTATCTCTAAATAATGGCATTCCCAAGCTTAAGCATATTCAAATTGTAACAGATATTTCAGTTTCATTATTTTAATTATGTGTACTTCCATGTGTCGGTATGTTCACGTTAATGCCGGTGCCAGAATTGTCAGATACTCCAAGAGTTGAAAGAAAGAAAGTTGTGAGATACTTAATGCAAATATCAGGAAACTAATTCTGGACCTTTACAAGAACAATATATACATTTTACTGCTTGAGCCAAAGACCAACTTTATATGACTTCTTTTAATGAAAAAAGTAACATATATGTTAAATAATATGTGTTGTAAAAATACAAGAAGTTAATATTATACTAAATGGAGAAACTTAGTGTGGTTATACCAACCCAGATTTCCAGTACTTGGTAAGCAGAGACTAAAGAATCAGCTTAATTCATTCTCATGTGGCTTTGTGGCAAATATGGGTTACCTAAGGGTACAATCTTACTCAGAAGGAAAAATCAAATACTTATTGGAAGTGGTTGGAGGAAGGGAACTGGGTGGGAGATAGGATGTGTGGGAACAGGGCAGGAATTTCATGTTTAGGGAGAACAGGGAAGAGAAAATGTAAACTAGCAGAGGGGGCAGGTTGGGGTAAAGACATGTGGCTGGAAACTGGGACTAGAGGAGGCCTCAGGGAGTCTACTGGGCAAACTCTAGCTGAGAAAACTAGCAGTAGAATATGTGGTGCTTAAAATGGCCACCTCCTATAGCCAGGCAGGATTCCCAGTGGAGGGGCAGCAACAGCAATCTACCCACCAAAGCTGCCACATCAAGTGTGTGCCCTTGCTACAAGTGCAGGGCAAATTTGGAGTCGAGGAGAGGGATAGGCCAATGACTGTCCCAAATTAAGACCCATCCCATGGACAAAAACCATCCCCTGACATTATTGCTGATACTCTGCTATGCTTGCAGACAGGAACCTAACATAACTATCTCCTGAGAGGCTCCATCCAGTAGCCAATGGAAACAGATGCAGAGACCCACAGCCAAAAAGTAGATGGAGCTCAGGGAGTCTGGTGAAAGAGGTGTAGAAGGACTGAGGGGCTCAAAGAGGATAGGGACTCCTCAGGAAGATAAAGTAAACAACCATGAACTCCCTAGGTGGCTCCAAGACTCAACTACCAACCAACAAGTAAGCATGGGCTAGACTTGTGGCCACTGTGAATACAAAGCAGATGTGCAGCTAGGTTTTCATGTGGATCCCCCAACACCTGGAGTAGAGTCTGTTCTCTAAATATGCCTTGGATCCTGTTCCTATAAATGAGAGCCCTGTTTGGCCTCAGTGGGAGAACATGTTCCTCTCCCCAAGCTACATGATGTACCAAGCATGGACAATATCCAGAGGTGGCCTTCTCCTTTTCCAAGTGGGGAGAGAGGTTGTGTGAGGTCAGCACTGGGGGGATAGGGAGGGGCTGATATTGGAATGTAAAATGTATCTTAATGGGAAAAAATAGCAAAGGTGCTGCTTTAAAGGCAATAATAGGAATTGGAAAATTATCAGAACACATTTATTCATACACAACCCTCGTCTTCTACTATCTCTCTACTTCCCTCATCTTTTCCATAACATTCTTTATTCTTTCAGCCCTTCTTTTTCATTATAAAATTCGCCATTGCATATAAACATTTATACTTACTAGAAATAGCTATAAAAGAGCATGAGCTATTTCAATTCCCAGATGGTGAGTTGATTTTTGTTTTATACCATGTTCAGATCTTCTAAATTATCTGCCAATTAATGATAATCAATCAATATATTTAGTTGCTCACACTGTTTGGTAAAATGTAAGTTCCACATGAGTGTGAGATAAATAAAACCTTTATGAATTTATTCACAAATTCTTGCTGAAGCCTTAGTACTTAATCTGTGAAGGCTTCAATCCCTTTCCCTTCTGACATATCTGACATATAAGCTGATGAAATATTATTCATATTGTACTGTTCTGTCATTTTGTCCTCTATAGTTACATTTTTTGACCATTTGTAACTTGGAATTATACCATCTTAAACTATTTAATGTTAATATGTGTTGCAACAGCTGTCAAGTAGATCAGAAACAGCTTCCACTTCTTTTATATTTCTTTCTTTCTAATAGGATAAAAATATTAATAACACAATATTATTAAACTATAAACAGAAAATAGAAGTGGTCACATCGATTTATATATATTTATAGTATTTGAAACTTTTAAATCTGTAAATTAATAATTGCACATGATAAAATACTTCAAAAATAAATACCTTTAAATTATATTCATTTGAAACCACATTTAGATTCATGACTAATTAAATCTTAAATGAACTGTGGGCTTGCTGACCCTAGATTCTGCTCCTGAAACAGTTTTGAGATCTAGAGCCACTTGTTTTAAAGAAATCATGTTGTATAAACCTCACAGTGATGAGCTCCTTACCCTAATTTCCTGTTTTCATTTCTCTTTTTCCATGGTCCCACAGATTCTTTATCAGTTCCATCCCAACTGCTCTTGTATCTGAAATAGCTGCCTTATTCCTTACTCTTCCAGTCACAAACAGCATTTTATTTTATTCCTGCAGCAACGGGAGAAACCAAAGAAATTCTCAGAGCGAAGGACCTTAGGTTTTTAAATAGTCTATTTCTGCAGCCCCAAGTGATGCTTATCATCATCCGTCAAAAAGGAAATAAGAAACATCTAAGCAGTTAAGAGTGTTTTATTACTTATTATTTCAACCTGCCTCTGCAGTTTATTAAAATTTATTTTATCATAATTATGTTACATTACCATATCCCCTGAGATCTCTCAGACAATGGATCACCCACCAGGCTGCACAGACCAGCGGATATGAGGCCCCCAACATATAAACAGCAAAGGACTCTCAGTTCTGTGTTCAGTCAGAGAAGATGCACCTAACAACCCTCAAGAGCCTGGAGGCCCCATGGAGTTTAGAGGTCTGGTGGGGTGGCTAGGGGTGGGGACATCCTAATGGAGACATAGGGGATGGGGAAGAGGCATGGGATGTGGAATGATAGGGAGGACCAGGAGGGAAATAAAATCTCTAGTGTAAAATTATATTTAAATAAAAAGAAAAAAAAGTTTTAAAATCTTCTCAACCATTTTACTTTTGTTGTTATTAAAATTAAATAGAAAATTCTAGATAGAGAATTTATAACTTTAAAGTTTTGTATTTTTTTATTATGCTTATTATGTGATAAGCTTTTGGTTCGGCAACCTGCAGAGTTTTATATCAATTCTTAAAAATGACTTTTGCCTCAGTTTTAAAAACCATTTTTTTTCTTCAAAAGTTTCTGTTTACATAAACATAATTGGTCTTTTCTCATTTTAGGTCTCCTGCTATTTCGCTAATGAATAAAAATCACCTTCTATTAGGAAAAAGCCATGAAATTTTCTGAAATACCTTGAATGTCTTCTTCCAAAGTTAATTTGAATCACACCCTCTTCACAGACCTCTTCTTAAGTGCTCATTTACTTTGCAATCACCATGTTTTTTGTTTGTTTTGAAAATGCTTTTTATTTACTGTTTTTTTCTGTATTAATTGAACACCATGATTTTTATAGGAAAATTTACTTTTCTAGCTTTTCTCTGCATGTGAAAGAAGATTCAACTTTTTTTTTTTTTTTTTTTTTTGGTACATTTGGCTGGAATGGGGAAATAAAGCTTGATATACCTGAGACAAATGGACTTCCATAAATGGACATCGTTCATGCTTTGTCTGTGATCCTTCCTCCACTGCCTGCTATATTCTGCGTACAACTTCTCCAACCACAGGTAGCAGCAGTTCAGCAACTCTAACAGCCCTGTGAATGCCTTCAGTTTTATAAAACACAATTCTACATGAGATGAAGACGATCACAACTTTCAGTGCCCTCTCCAGCTCACGTACAGAACTCACATACTCACTGACGTACAGAGTATTCTAAGAAAATATTTAATTGTTGTATCAGAAATGAACTCTAAACTTCCAAACCTAGTAGTTTTTCGCTTTCTTTTTGGTTTTCTGCTTTCATAAATTGGAACATTTTTATTTACATTTCAAATGCTCTCTTCTTTTCAGGGTTCCCCTCCAGAAAACTCCAATCCCATTCCCTATCTCCCTTCTTCTATGAGGGTGCTCCCTCCCTCACTCACCCAGCCACTTCCTATTCTGACACTTTCTTATACTGGGGTATCCAGCCTTGGCAGGACTAAGGGCTGCTCCTCCCAATGATGCCTAACAAGACCATCCTCTGCTACATATGCAGCTGGAGCCAAGGGTCCATCCATTTGTCCTTTTTGGACAGAGCTTTAGTCCCTGGTAGCTCTGGTTGACTGGTATTGTTCTTACGGGGTTACAAACCCCTTTAGCACCTACAGTCCACTGGGGACCCAATTCTCAGTTCAGTGTTTGGCTGAGAATCTGCCTCTGCACTTGTCATGCTCTGGGACAGCCTCTTAGGAGACAATTTTATCAGGCTCCTGTCATTATGCACTTTTTGGCATCCACAATATTGTCTGGGTTTGCGCTCTGCATATGGGATGGACCTTCAGGTGGGACAGTCTCTTAGTGGCCTTTGCATCAGTTTCTGCTTCAAAATTTTTTCTGAATTTTTCCTCCTGTGAATAGTTTTGTTCCCAATTCTAAGAAGGACTGAAGCGTCCACACATTGGTCTTCTTTTTTTTTGAGCTTCATGTAGTCTGAGAATTGTATCTTGGGTAATCTAAGCTTTGGGACAAATATCCAATCAACAGTGAGTGCACACCATGTGTACTGTTTTCTGATTGGTTTACCTCACTCAGCATGATATTTTCTATTTCCATCCATTTTCCTAAGAATGTTTTGAAGTCATTGTTTTATTGTTGTTGTTGTATGTGTGAATTTTGATTTTATGTATTTGATCTTCTATGCTCCAGGAACTTATTTGATCCTATTATTATGGCTCTGTGATGCATCATTTTTATCTGATATTTTCTTTACTTACATTCCAAAGTTAATCTCTTTTCTTGGTTTTCCCTCTGGAATCGTTCTCTCCCATTCCTGCAACCCCTGCCTCTATGAGAGTTTCCCCACTCCTCGTTCCCTTTCCCCACCCAGGCATTCCCTTACAGTGGGGTATTGAGCCTTCACAGGGCCAAGGGTCTTTCTTTTACTCTCCTTGATGCCTGATAATGCCATCCTCTGCTACATATAATGCTGGAGCCATGGGTCCCTCCATGTGTACTCATTATTTGGGGGTTTAGTCTCTGGAAGCTTTGGGTGGACTAGTTGTTCTTTCTGTGAGGTCATAAACCCCTTCAGATTTTTCAGTCCATTTTCTAACCCCTCCCACTAGGGAGCCTATTCTCAGTCCAATGTTTGGTTGAGAGCATCAGACTCTGTATTTCTTAGGTTATGGCAGAACCTCTCAGGAGTAAGCCGTATCAGGCACCTGTCAGCATGCACTTTTTGGCATCCACAATATTGTCTGTATTTGGTGACAATATATGGAATAAATTCCTGGGTGTGGCAGTTGCTGGATGGCCTTTGCTTCAGCCTCTCCTCCAAACTTTGTTTCTATACTTCCTCCTATGAATATTTTGTTCCCCCTTTTAGAAAGGACTAAACATCTACTCTTTGGTCTTCCAACTTCTTGAGCTTCATGTAAGATGTGGATTGTATCTTGCATAATTTGAGCTATTGGGATAATATCCACTTATCAGGGAGCACATACCATGTGGCTATTTTTGGTGTTGGGTTTTGTTTTTGATTTGTTTGTTTGTTTTAGATTGGGTTATCTCACTCAGGTTGCTATTTTCTATATCCATCCATTTGCCTAAAGATTTCAAAAATGCATTGTTTTTAATATCTGAATAGTAGTCCATTGTGTAAATGTACCATATTTTCTGTACTGACATCTGGGTTCTTCCAGCTTCTATTATAAATAAGAACACTATGAACATAATGGAGCATGTAACCTTGTTATATGTTGGAATATATTTTCTTTATATGCCCAGGAGTTGTATAGGTGGATCCTCAGGTAGTACTATGTCCAGTTTTCTGAGCAATGGCCAGTCTGATTTCCAGAGTGGTATACCAGCTGCCATTCAACCAATATGTATACCTTATTTCTTAATAGTGTTATTTGGTGCTCTGGAGTCTGACTCACCTAGTCCCTGAAAAGCATCATTGATAAAATTATATTATAATCTTAAAATATTTTGTTTTTAATAAATATAAAATGAAGTTTTTAAATTTTTCCATTATACTTACTATCGAATGAAACATTAAACTTTATTAACTGTCCATCTTACAATGTTTTGTCTCTCATTCATCATACTAAAAGCATGTCTAACAGAATGTACTGACCAATTATATTTTATGATTTTTAATTAAACAACTTTATTTTAAAAACAGAAATAAATGTATAGATTTTAAAAGCATTTTTGCATAAAACTGTATGAATATATTTTTATCAGAACCTGATTTTTTAAAAGGTTTGATAGCATGCATTGAAATCTTACTAGTTAAAATGAGCATAAAGGACAGGGCTCAACCCATCTGCCACCCTTACCAGTAGTTCCTAAAGTTTTAAAGACTGGTGAGTAGGAGATCTGGGCAGCAAGGGAGCAGAGAGATCTCTGTGAAGTGCACATGGAAAGTGCGCCCCCGCCCTGCCTGATACAGGGACCAGGAACACAGCATTGGAACCTCTGCTTCTACCCGGCGACTTTGAGGCACAGAACAGGGCTGGGCCCATATGCCACCTGGAACAGCAGTTCCTAAGTTTTAAAGATTGGTGAGTAGGAGATCTGGGAAGCAAGGGAGCAGAGAGATCTCTGTGGAGTGCCCACAGAAAGCATACCCCTGCCCTGCCTGATCCAGGGACCAGAAACACAGCATTGGAACCTCTGTTTCAACCCGGCGACTTTGGGTCACAGAACAGGTCTCGGCCCATCTGCCACCTGGACCAGCAGCTTCCAAAGGTTTAAAGATTGGTGAGGAGGGGATCTGGGCAGCCAGGGAGCAGAGAGATCTCTGCCACATGTGCAGAGAAAGCACACCCCTGCCCTGCATGATCCAAGGACCAGGAACACAGCATTGGAAACTCTGCTTCCACCCGGCGACATTGGGGCAAAGAACAGGGCTCAGCCCATGTGCCACCTGAACCAGTGGATATCCAGGAACACAGACCAGATACAAGGGAAAGGCAAGAACATACTACTGACAACAAGATGGCAAAAGGAAAGCGAATAAGTATATCCCAAGGAAACCAAGACAACCAGGCAACACCAACCCAGCACTCCCATGACAGCAAACATTGGAATGCCAAACACTCCAGAAAAAGAAGACACATACCTGAAATCATACCTCAAGATACTGATAGAGATACGTAAACAAGAACGGGAGGAAAAGCAAAAAGAATCAGAAGCTTTTAAAGAGGAAACAAGAAAATCACTCAAAGAACTCAAAGAGGAAAAGAGAACCAAAGAGATGAAGGAATGGAAGAGGGAATTTAAAAGAGAAATTGACACGATAAAGAAAACACTAAAATAGATAGCCCTAGAGGTAGAACATCTAAAAAAGAAATCAGGAGTCACAGAAGCAAGCATTTCCAATAGACTACAAGAGATGGAAGAGAAAATCTCGGGGACAGAAGACAAAATTGTAAACAAAGAAAAAAACAGCCAGAGAAGATGTAAAAAACAAAAGGCTCCTAACCCAAAATGTCCAGGAGATCCAGGACACAATGAGAACACCCAGCCTAAGGATAATAAGAATAGAAGAGGGAGAAGAATATCAACTAAGAGGAACAGTAAATATCTTCAACAAAATCGTAGAAGAATACTTCCTTACCCTTAAGAATGAGATGGCCATGAGCAAAAAAGAAGCCTTCAGAACTCTAAATAGGTGTGACCAGGAATAAAATTCCTCCCGACACATAATAGTCAAAACACCAAGTGCCCAAAGCAAAGAAAGAATACTAAAACCAGCAAGGGAAAAAGGTCAGGTAACATATAAAGGCAGACCAATCAGACTCACACCCGAATTCTCAAGAGAGACTATGAAAGCTAGAAGAGCCTGGACAGCCATCACGCACACCCTAAAAAAGCAAAAGTGCCAGCACAAGCTGCTATACCCAGCAACATTATCAATCATCATAGACAGAGAGATGAAGATATTTTAAGACAAAACTAAATTTACACAATATCTGACCACAAACCCAGCACTACAACGAACTATAGTTGGAAAACCCAATTCAAAAAGGGGAACTACATCCTAGTAAAAACAAGAAAACTACTAAGCAAGAAAACCAAAACAGAAAAAGACACACACACAACTCAACCTACAAAAGCAATAATAGCAGGAAACAGAAACAACTATTTCTTGATATCTATTAACATATATGGACTCAACTCCCCAATAAAGAGACATAGGCTATCAGACTGGGTACATAAACAAAATGCAGCATTCTCCTGCATACAGGAAACTCATCTCAGAGACAAAGACAGACACTATCTCAGAGTAAAAGGGTGGAAAAAAAACTTCCAAGCAAACAGCCCAACGAAGCAAGATGGAGAGGCTATTCTAATATTGAATAAAGTAAATTTCCAACCAAAAGTTATCAAAAAAATAAGGAAGGACACTTTTTACTCATAACAGGGGAAATCTGTCAGGAGGAACTCTCAATCCTTAAATATATGCTTCAAATAAAAAAGCACCCACATTCATAAAAAAAACCCCTAATAAAGCTCAAAAATACATTTCACCCCATACAATAATAGTGGGAGACATTCATACCCCACTCTCACCAATAAACAAATCATGTAAACAGAAACTGAACAAGGATACTGTAAAAGTAGCAGATACTTTGAACCAACTAAAATTAATAGATATCTACAGAGCATATCATCTGAAAATAAAAGAATACTCCTTCTTCCCAGCACCCCATGGCACCTTCTCAAAAATTGACCACATAATTGGAAACAGAACGAGCCTCAATCGATATGAGAAGATTGAAATACTATCAATCATTCTCTGAGATCACCATGGTCTACGACTGGTCTTTAACAACAACAAAAACAAAAAAAAAGCCCACATACACATGGAAACTAGACAACGCTCTATGATAGATGGGTCAAAGAAGAAATAAAGAAAGAAATTAAGGATTTTTTAGAATTCAACGAAAATGAAAACACAACATACCCAAACCTATGGGATGCAATGAAAGCAGTACTGAGAGGAAATTCCATAGCCCTAAGTGCTCCCAAAAAAAAAACTGGATAGAGCTTACATCTGCAACCTGACAGCACAGCTAAAAGTCCTAGAACAAAAGGAAGGATATATACCCAAGAAGAGTAGACAGCAAGAAATAATAAAAATTATGGCAGAAATAGACCAAATAGAAACAAAAAGAACCATTGAAAAAATCAACAAAACCAAGAGTTGGTTTTTTGAAAAATTAACAAGATTGATAAACCCCTAGACAGACTAACTAGAGGGCAAAGAGAGAGTATACAAATTAACAAAATCAGAAAGGAAAGTAGAGACATAACAACTGAAACTGAGGAAATTCAAGAAATCATCAGATCCTACTACAAAAACTTATACTCCACAAAATTGGAAAATCTGGAGGAAATGGACGAATTCCTAGACAGATACAAGATCCCAAAGTTAAACCAGGACCAAGTAAACTATCTAAGTAACCCTATAAAACCTAAAGAAATAGAAGAAGTCATCAAAAGCCTCCAAACCAAAAAAAGCCCAGGTCCAGACAGGTTCAGTGTAGAATTTTATCAGACATTTATTGCGGATATAACATCAATACTCTCCAACCTATTCCAAAGATAGGATCAGATGAAATACTACCCAACTCATTTTTTGAGGCTACAATAACCCTCATACCTAAACTACACAAAGACCCTACAAAAAAAGAGAACTTCAGACCAATCTCACGTATGAACATTGACGCAAAAATACACAACAAAATCCTTGCAAACCAAATCAAAGAACACATCAAATCGATCATTTATCATGACCAAGTAGACTTCATCCCTGGGATGCAGGGATGGTTTAATATAAGGAAATCCATCAACGTAATCCACCATATAAACAAACCCAAAGAACAAAACCACATGGTCATCTCACTAGATGCTGAGAAAGCATTTGATAAATTCGACACCACTTCATGTAAAAAGTCCTGAAAAGAACAAGAATCCAAGGTCCATACTTAAACATAATAAAAGCAATATACAGCCAAGCAACAGCCAACATCATACTTAACCGTGGGAAACTTGAAGCAATCCCACTAAAATCAGGGACTCAACAAGGCTGCCCACTCTCCCCCTACCTATTCAACATAGTACTGGAAGTCCTGGCTGGAGGAATTAGACAGCAAAAGGAGATCAATGGGATACAAATCGGAAAGGAAGAGATAAAAACATCACTCTTTGCAGATGACATGATAGTATACTTAAGTGACCCCAAAAACTCCACCAGAGAACTCCTAGAGCTGATAAACAAGTTCAGCAAAGTGGCTGGATAAAAAATCAACTCAAAAAAATTAGGAGCCTTCCTATACTCAAAGGACAAACATGTGGAGAAAAAAATTAGGGAAAAGGTACCCTTCACAATTTTCACAAAAACTATGAAATACCTTGGTGTGACTCTAACTAAGCAAGTGAAGGACCTGTATGACAAGAATTTCAAACCTATAAAGAAGGAAATTAAGGAGGATCTCAGAAAATGGAAAGATCTCCCATGCTCACAGATTGGAAGGATCAACATTTTTAAAATGGCCATCCTACCAAAAGCAATCTACAGATTCAATGCAAATCCCATCAAAATTCCAACACAGTTCTTCATGGAATTGGAAAGATCAATATACAATTTCATATGGAACAACAAAAGACCTTGAATAGCGAAATCCATCCTCAAGAACAAAAAAACATCTGCGGGAATCACTATCCCTGACCTCAAGCTATATTACAAGGGAATTGTGCTGAAAACTGCATGGTACTGGTACAGAAATAGGCATGTGGATCAATGGAATAGAATAGAAGATCCAGAAATGAGCCCTCACATATATGGTCACCTTATTTTTGACAAAGGAGCCATAAACATTCAATAGAAAAAGGACCAACTGGCACTCAACATGCAAAAGAATGAAAATAGATCCTTTCTTATCTCCTTGTACAAAGCTCAAGTATAAGTGGATCAAAGATCTCCACATTAACCCAGATACACTGAAACAATTAGATGAGAAATTAGGGAAAACTTTAGAACATATAGGCACATGAGAAAATTTTCTGAACAAAACACCAATGGCTCAAGCTCTAAGGTCAAAGATTAACAAATGGGACTTAATGAGATTGCAAAGTTTCTTTAATGCTTAGGACATTGTCAAGAAAACAAATTGGCAGCCAACAGAATGGGAAAAGGTCTTTACCAACTCCACATCAGATAGAGGCCTAATATCTAAGGTATAGAAAGAACTCAAAAAGCTAGACACCAGAGAATCAAATAACCATATTAAAAAATGGGCTACAGAGCTAAACAAAATGTTCTCAGTTGAGGAATTTCGAATGGCTGAGAAATATCTGAGGAAGTGCTCCACATCCTTAGCCATAAGGGAAATGCAAGTCAAAACAACCCTGAGATTCCACCTCACACCAGTCAGATTGGCCAAGATCCAAAACTCAGACAACAACAGATGCTGGTGAGGTTGAGGAAAAAGAGGAACACTTCTCCAGTGATGGTGGGGTTGCAAACTAATACAACCACCTTGGAAATCAGTCTGGCGATACATCAGAAAATTGGACATTATACTACCTGAAGACCCAGCTATTCCATTTCTGGGCATATACCCCAGAGACACCTTAGTACACAACAAAGATATATGCACCACAATGTTCATAGCAGCTCTATTTATAATAGCCAGAAGCTGGAAAGAACCCAGATGTCCTTCAGAAGATGAATAAATGCAAAAATTGTGTTACATTTACACAATGGAATACTACTCAGACACCAGAAATAAGGACTTGACCAAATTCTTAAGAAAATGGCTGCATCTAGAGAATATCATTCTGAGTGAGATAACCCAGTCACAAAAAAACAGACATAATATGCAGTCACTAATAATGGGATGCTAACCCCAGAGGCTCGCACTGCCCCAGAAACAACTCACAGACTGTATGAAGTCTAAGAAATAAAGAAAACTAAACAAAACAAAACAAAATAAATGTCTATACAACAAGAAAACTTTGACTATTTCCATGTTACATTTTGTTTTACATGTACTTTATTCTTATTGTATTTATTAAGTTTTCAATGCATAGTATCAAACATTTATAAAAATCAAGTACTGACTAAAAATATATATTCATACAGTTTAAGTAAAATTATTTTAATATCTGAAAAAAAAGTACTGACAAAAATGTATTGTATAATTTTATGCAAACAATGCTTAAAATCTGCACATTTATCTTTGTTTTGTAAAATAAATTTGTTAAAAAAAGAAACAATACAAAAAAAAAACAAATAATGATAATATCAGAAGTCTATATTACTTAAGAGGATTCTCTTGAATTTCACTAATCAACTGTTATCTTCTTCTACCTCTATAATTCAAGGAAAGATTGGCTCAAAGTCTTTTCTCAACAAATAATGAATGAATGACTTATTGAATATAATATATTAAAATGTGTTTTGTGTAACTTATATAACTATGATATAATCACATATGTATACCAAATAAATGTTTTTAAACACATATTCATTGCATCATGTGTTTTCAATATCTCAAAGATATTTCAAAGTATACAAATATTTAAAACAAATGACCACATTACTCAAAACAAGAGAGGTATATGTTGGACAGGTAGCAAAAATAAGCAATCAATGTAAACATGTTGGAATTTGCTGAATGAATAACAATAGAGAATCACTCTCCCCCAAGGGATCTTTTATGTTTTTCTTTATTTCTTTTAAAGGCTTCCCATGTGGATAATAATTATAATTCAAAAAATAATACAATAAGACTGTGTAAATCAGAGACAATACCAATATCTAGCATAGAAACTACTAATGCTGATTACATTATAAGTTAACCTGCATGCAACATTCATATTTTTCAAGATATTGCTTTGTAGTAGTACATATAATAAATCAAGTTTTTGAAAATTAAATAATATTTGCTATGATTAAAATACAATTTAATTATTTGGTAAATATGCGATATAATTATTTATAAAAGAGAAATAAATTAATAAATTGCTGTCTTACATTTCATTAAACATGCTTTTAAAAACAGGAAAGTCTGAATAATTTTTATAGTTTAATATGCATGTAATTTTTTTGTTGATATCCTTCTTTGTTCAAATTAATTATTTATGACTGTGATCCTCCTGCCTGCCATAGTTTTCTTACTGTTGAAGTAGAAGAAATACAAGAATGAAAAAAGAGACACTTGCATATTTTTGAATATATGGAAATGTAGAAAAAATAAACAAGTATATTTTAAGGATGGTATAATAGTGAACTCTTTCAGCATAGTCCGGCTTAAGGATGAATATATTATACATGAAGTTCTACATAGCTTGATATGAGTGCTTTTTTTTCAGGTTTTGTCTACATAGAACATGTTCTGATGTGAGCAATTAAGTAGGGTAACTATTGTCTGTTCGGGGACTTTACACAAAACATCAGGACAAAGGACTCAGTAGGATGGACTGGAAGAATTGATATATTAATTATTTTTTTCTCAAAATTTTATTAATGCATATAGGATATTCTAGTAATCTTCACCCTAACTATCTACCTGTGCTTAAACTGAAACCCTGGGCAAATTAGAAAACTATGCCTGTGACAAAATGGTATGATTTATTATCTCAAGAGAATATGAATGTTTTTGAACTTGTGTCAAGATATTTTGTAATTGTTCATCAGTTAGAGTTGCAAAGCCACTCAGTCTTGGTGTTTGTCACATCCTCCATCTTGCCTGACGCCAACATCCTCTCTGAAACCAGTTCACTGCTTGGCTGACCTGCAGAAAAATTATATAAAATATTCTTATATGCATATATTTATACTGTTTTATCCTTCTCTTCAGTCTGACTGATTCAAATTGTTCCTCTTGGCTACTGAGTGAATTGTTCTGCTTGGATTCAAACTAATTCTGTTAATCTGTTCTAACCTTTCTGCTCTTTCTCATTTTCTGATGAGTTCTGTCTTCAACTGCCACCTGTATCTATATATCTGTAAAATTTTCTTGGTAAAACTGCCTCCCCTCTCTCTCTCTCTTTCTTGGCACTGGTCTCTTAAATTGTCTCTCCTGTGCTGTTTTCTTAAGTAACTTCTGTTTCATGTGTTGTTTTCATGAGAGGTAGGTATATCCATAAGAACATGCCTACTATCATACATAAAAGGATATCATTATTTAATGTATATAATATAAAAATAATATTAATGTTAAGACATATTAGATATTGGTATTAAACTTTCTCCTTTATTTTAATTTTAATGCTATATTACAGTTTCTTTTTTGCAATTTTCATATTTATTTTTATATTATTTGAATAATTGTAAATAATTGTTGTTCTCTATAATATTGATGCAAAAACACCAGGTAGAAAAAAAAATTAATTTAAACAATTACAGGTTTTTTATTTTGTTTTGTTTTGTTTTTACATTTTTTTTCTCTCTTTCAACTTTCTTTTTAAAAAGAGAGAACTACATGTACAGATTTTTAAAGGAATTTTGGCATAACAATATATGAATATTTTTTGTCTGTACTTTTAGAAATTTGATAGTGAGCATTGAAATCTACTGGTTACCATAAGCATAAAGTACATGTTAAACAGAACGTAACATGAAAAGAGTCAGAGTTTTTTAACATAAAGTTTTTTTAACTTCATGGTAAGAATATAAAACAGATAATTTAGGGTATTTCAAAGAATTTACCAAAATTACTTTATATGACTTTTTATATAACTAACAGATTTCCTTCTACCAAATATGAATTTTTGAAAATTTACATGGTAAAGGTATAAAACAATATGAATATATTCAAAACTTTGATATTTGATTAACCGGCATTAAATGTAATCCTTTCTTTCATTTAAAATTTGTGTAATATATTCATGTAAATCAATCATTCATTACACTAATTACTAGTAACATGATTAAAACTAACAATGGCCAGAAGTACCCACAGCATTATTTAGAGCAGACAATGAGTGAATATGACCTAAATGACTATGAGGAACAGTGAGAGAAAATATAGCAGATTCATACAGTCACATGCTCCTCAGCCAATACAACTTAGGGATATATACTTAAAATTAAAAAAAAAAATTACGTGAAGCTTGAAAAGTCTTCATTTTAAGAAAACTTAGAACCAAAGTTCACATGTTATCATAATATAATTCTATTTACATAAATTAGGCAGGATTTGTAATCCATGGAGATATAAACTAAGTTGAAATTTACTAGAAAGTAAGGAAAGGCTGGAAAAGCAGTGTATACTAATAGGTCCAGATTTTTGTTAGGAATTTCTGTTTGTCTGTTTCTTTGATTTTGACTTCGTTTGACTTGACAAACTTTTGACTAAAGTCACTGAATTTAAACCTTTATAGATGTGGCTTTTCTGGTAAGTGATTTTTCCTGAATTTTAAGTTTTAGTAAGGCAAAATATTCATTCTCTCTCTCTCTCTCTCTCTCTCTCTCTCTCTCTCTATATATATATATATATATATATATATATATATATATATATATAAATATATATATATATATATATATATATATATAAATATATATATATATATATATATATAGTTAAATATTTCTGGATTTACTTCAGGATAGCAAGTATTAGTAAAATAAGTGTTATGACAGGGAAAGTAAGATGGTGTAGTGGTGAAAAGAACTTACCAAAATCAGATAGTCTCCTGACCCTGTACCCTTCTCCAGAAAACCTTACTCAATTTTCTGTGGTCCTCTCTCTCTCTCTCTCTCTCTCTCTCTCTCTCTCTCTCTCTCTCTCTCTCTCTCTCTCTCTCTCTCCCTTTCTGAAGAAAATGTGGGGATAGAACAATGGCTCAGTGTTTAAGAACACTTAGTGCATTCTATTGAAGAACACCTAGGTTCTGTTTTTAGTCTTTAAGTTGCAGCACACAACCCTCTATGACCTCAGAGCTAAGGGTTACAGTACCTATTTTTGGTCTCCATGAGCCCTAGACACACAAAGGTCACAGGCATACATGCAAACAATATATTCATAGAATTAACATAAACATACATTTAAAGGGTATTTACTTTTTAAATATGAAATGATGTAATCATACTATAATTTCAAGATAAAAATCAGGACACTAAAGGGAACAACTACTGTTAAGACCTATAGCCCATCTGTCATCTATTTCCAGTAACATCCCTACATATATTATACATCCAAGGTGAATCAAATGAAAAGGATAAATAATTGTTCATTTGGGGACTTTGAAAATTCACTATATTGCTGATGTCTTTGACTCCACATGGTTACTTTACTTGAATGTGTGCCTTCACGTTCTTGTGTTTAGTTTTAGCTACTGCTTGTTCTAACACCAAAACAAAAACTGTGCAGTTGTAATGATAGGATGCCCTATTACATTGTCAGTTGAAAAAGAAGATTTGTACAAACGAAAGTTCATGAGATTTTCCTTTAGGGATCTATTCCTGTCAATTATATAAAATACAGATGTCTAGAAATGTGACATTTAGGAATACTCACAGGCATAACTATTCCAACTAATAAACTGAGTTTTACTTACATAATGTATTCCAATCACATGAAAGTCATAAACGTAAGTATACTCTCAGAAGTGAATGCTATTACAGTAAGGTATTCAGCAGTAAAACAATATGCAGCAAAAATACTAAAGCGTAAAATGTACTGTGCTCTTGGTGCCTAATTTGCCAACATGCAGGTCAGCAAAATTTTTGAAGATTCATTTCTTTTGAAAGTTTTTTTGAGCAAGTTTTTCTTAGAATAAATTCTTTGTAAATTATATGTTATTCTTTTTGAAGCATTATAGATATAGCAAAAATACCAGATATATTAAGAAATAAATCATCTTCAATATAATTTAATAAAATAATGTAGTGAGCTAGGTGTGTACGTGTGTGAATATATGTATGAATGTACATATGTATGTATGTTTGTATGTATGAATGTAAAGTTACTATGTCAATGCCAAAACATTCTTAGATAAACAATCTTGAGTAAAGTTTATTCCATATATTATTTTAAAGATTATATTATTATGAAATATTAAAAATGCTAAAGTACAGATAGTAGATTACATATAATCCTCCCATGAGGATTTTGCCCTTGCCAAAAAGAAACAAAATCAGGTATTGTCTCACTAATCCTTGTGGTAATGGATATTCTGATCAAATAGACAATTTGTTCTAGAAAGAGACCTATGAATGTTCTTTATAGAGAGTAAATTTTAAGAAATACATACAGAAAATAAACACAGTTTCTTAGACTTCATTGCACAAAGCCTTGGGAAGTGTCATGCACTTCATTCTTTTAGCATAGATTTTAAGAAGGAACTCTCAGACTCTGCTCCAGTGCACGTCTTCATGAGACCATGATTTCTGCCATAATGAAAACGGAATATAGCCCTGAAACTATCTGCAGGCTCCTAAATAAATGCTTATTTTTAAGATGTGCTTTGGTTCTGGAGTCTCTTCACAGCAATAGAACAGTGTCAAAGGCATTCATTTTATATATCCATTTAGAATTATTCTGTAATTTGGATTTCACCAGGATTGTAGTAGTGAATTTTGCATGTAAGTGTTTTTCACAATCATTTTCTTTTAAATAAAATACATGAGGATATAATTTAGAGATTTAGGGTATCTCGGTGTATAAAATGCTGTATAAGTTGGCATTGTTTTTAGTTAGCTGAATCATTTTACAATTCTGCCAGCAGTATATGAAGGCTTCCACTTCCCAACAGCTGTGTCAACCATCACAATGGTACTACTGTAAAGAGAATTGTTTTTAAAAAGATGTGAAATAACACTTCATTATAAGTTTATTTTTGTTTTGTTGTTGAGTAATAAAATTCAATATATTTTCAGATGATTATTGTAAACTTTTACATCTTTCTTGGAGTTGTTTCTATATTACTATCTAGTAATTTTTAGTTAGTCTACTTGAGGGTTTAAAATTAAAATATGAAAGTTATTTATAAATTAAGAATGTAATTCCCGTAAGATTTTACCACTGGCTCACATTTTCTTTCTCTTACTTAAAATAATATTTTAAAGAATAATTCAATAATATTTTTATGATTACCCATTAACTATCCTACATATGACCCATCCCTTACGCTATGATAAGAGATACTTGCTTCTAGAATTTAGTAAGACTTCTGAAGGTCTAAATCTTACATTTGTATTTTAGGCTCATTTTCTGTTGCATTTCAGTAAACTTTTGTACAATGCAGAGACACACACTCACTCCCTAGTTTGGGCACATCCGAGTGCCTGACAAACCTTTCTGAAAAATGAAACAATCTGATGAATTATTTTGAAGCCTTAAAGAAACTCAGTTGATAATCCATTTGAACATTTATATCTCTAGTCTTAGTTTTTGAATGAAAATTCATTCCTTCATCTTCAACTCCAGAAAAAAAGTTCTTCTTCTCCAGACTTGATTTATAATAAAAGTAAAGGAAGATACTGTACATAAAATGCTACACAAGATTTTAAATGAATGGGAACAAAAGTCACTCAAGTTCTGGTCAATCAATAGGCTAACTAGACCTCTATCCAATGTTCGGATGTGGATCTGACATCAGTCTGTGTCAGCTGCTAGAGAGAGCCTCTCAAAGCCCAGTTATGCTGTACTCCAACCTGCAAGCAGAGCTGAGTATCATTAATAGTGTCAGAGATTATTTTGCCTCAGCCTTCACTCTCACAAACTCATTTACACATCCTTTACAGAAGCATCATGAAAAGAATCAGACCTTATTAGAGATTGCCAGGGCTCTGAACCCTTGTTTGTTCAGATCTCTACAATTCCTTCATCATTGTATGTTTATGCAAATTTTGTTGTCAGCTCAAGAAGTATCTGCATAAGGCCATAACTACATTGATCTGGTGACACTTTGTGGGAGAACCTGGGAAAACATACTGCAAGGAGTCATTTGACACCAGTATACTCTGGAGTTTTCAGTCTTATAAAAGTTAAAAGAATGAAAGCCCCACTCCTTCTTAGGAAATAAAATTAAATGTATAGCACTCTCTCAGAGTGTGGTACACCTGGACCTTAAAACATTAATAATCCAAGAGCTAAGAATATAACCTTGTGGCACTTTTTGGTATTCAAAGATCATTATGTTCAATCTATACTCACCAAGAAATCTGTTTCCACGTTATATAATGTCCTACATGTACTTTATGCTTATGGTAACTACTAGGATTTCAATGAATGCTATCAAACCTCTAAAAGAATTAAGTACTGACAAATATATTCATATAGTGTTATGCCAAAATACCTTTAAAAATCTGTACATGTATTCCTCTTTTTAAAAAATAAAGTTGTAAGAGAAAAAAAAGTGATGAACTATTAAAAATGAAGGTTGAATTATTCCACCATGGAGCTTTTAATAGGAGGAAGTCTTCTCCTTCAAGAAACTTTACCTTGTTCAAATGGAAAGTCCAAATTGTAAACTTGTGCTCGGTAAACATTTTAAGCAATTTTACACGTATTTCTCCTGCCAATTAAGGCTTTACTTTTCACTAAATTGTGGATTTATCATATACTTCTGCTCCATTAGATGTTCTCACTATAGTTATGTATAAAAATAAAAGTAATGGCTAAGACTACATGGTCTTGAAATTATCTCTGCTATGTCAATTGCTCCATTTATTTCTAATTAAATCTCCCTTAAATTACAGTGCATGAGAAAATGCAGTTAGAACCTTCACCAGTATATTTTCCATATTGCCTGTACAATTCCCAATAGAGCCTTTGCTCTATTTTTAAACCAGATGTGACAGCTCTTTGCTACATTAAATAGCACGTTAATATTACCAGGTTTACTAGGATGTCCATTCAAGCTCTGCAAAGACTGCAGCTCCAGGGTTTCCATATTCCCAACAAAACAAGTCAAAATCCTCAGAACATATGGTCAGGATTCTCAGAGCAATCATCCTACTGATGACTACTGATAATCTGAATTACTTTTCTTATGGCTCTGATCTAATACCTGACAACACACAATTTAAGTGGTGAAAGGATTATTTTGGCTTACAAGACGTTCTCTCAAATCGTGAGATAAAAATCTAAGAACCAACTACCAAAATTTGCAATATTTTTTTCTAGAAAGGTGTCACCACGCTTACAAACCTGAGAAAGATTTTTTTCATCCAAGATGCAATCTGTACTACTATAAATATAGCTTATAAGTCAGTAAAACTAGTATAAAATTTAAAGGCAAAGTCTAGTGGCAGGTGATGGACCACAGTTTAAGAGCTCTTGCTGAAATTGCACAGGATCATGGTTCAGTTCCGAAAAGTATGGAAGCTAATAACCATCCATACAATTTGGGAGATCTGAAATTTATCATCCCTCCACGGCATCATTCACATGAAAAATGTCTTTAAATTATTTTATGTAATTTAAATAAAATATGCCATTAAACAAAACATAATTACATAATTAATAACAATGAAAAAATATTGAGAAATTTATACAATACAAATACATAAAATAAAACACAACAAGAAAAGAATGTATGGAACTAAACGCATATGAGGTGCCATGAATGTTATTAGAGTTATAAACCATAATAATGCCAATTACTTATTAATAAAAATAACTTGAAACTTTCTGCTAACACTATGATTCCGCCAGTAAAGATATAACATATACTCAATTTGAAGGTAATCACAGCAGGACTCTGCTATGTTTTTATATGAATATAATATATATAGTATGCTAAAAGGTATTTAGTGCTTTAAGTAGAAAGAAACCGTCCTTTGTAAAAGTAATATATTGTAACGAAATACAACAATGAAAAGAAAAATTTACAAATAAGATCTTTTTTTGAACAACTTTATTAAAAAAACAAAGATAAATGTACAAATTTTAAGCATTTTTGCACAAAAGTATACGAATATATTTTTGTCAGTGCTTGGCTTTATTTTTTCAAAGGATTGATAGTGTGCATTAAGGTCTTACTAGTTACAATGAGCATAAACATTTAACCCGTAATTAGTCAAAGTTTTCTTGGTGTGTAAGGATTGAGGATAATGGTTTTCTCTTTTTCTTTTTCTTTTTCTTTTTCTTTTATTTTCTTGAACTTCAAACAGTCTGTGAGTTGTTTCTGGGGTGTTCAGAGCTTTCTGGTGTTAGTATCCCATTATCAGTGACTGAATATTATGTCTGTTCTTTCGTGACTAGGTTATCTCACTCAGGATGATATTCTCTAAATGCATCCATTTTCTTAAGAATTTTGTTAGGTCATTGTTTCTGATAGCTGAGTAGTACTCCATTGTGTAAATGTACCACAATTTTGGTATCCCTTCATCTACTGAAGGACATCTGGGTTTTTTCCAGCTTCTGGTTATTATAAATAGAGCTGCAATGAACATTGTGTTGCATGAATCTTTGTTGTATGTTGGAGCGTCTCTGGGGTATATGCCCAGAAGTGGAATAGCTGGATCTTCAGGTATTACTAAGTCCAGTTTTCTGAGGAATTGCCAGACTGATTTCCAGAGTGGTTGTATCAGTTTACAACCCCACCAACAGTGGAGAAGTGTTCCTCTATCTCCACATCCTCACCGGTATCTGCTGTCATCTGAGTTTTGGATCTTGGCCAATCTGACTGGTGTGAGGTGAAATCTCAGGGTTTTTTTTTGTTTTTTTGTTTTGTTTTTTTTTTTTTTTGTTTGTTTTGATTTGCATTGCCCTGATGGCTAAGGATGTTGAGCACTTCCTTAGATGCTTCTCAGCCATTCGATATTCCTCAATCTTAACAAAAATATAAATATTTATTGAAAAAGTAGACCAAAGAGAAAATCTCTAAGGTAATTATGAGATAGATGAAAATGAAACCAATGGGCAAAAATATAGATGCCAAAAAGGGAGCAACAGTGAGTGAAGGCTATTGTATAAACTTGAAATTAAACCAGCTCACTTAAAGCCAGAGATTGAGAAGTAAAAATATGATCATTATACTAAATCTGAATTTTGAAAAGAGCAATCATAATGAATATATGAACAGAAATAAATGGTAGAAAATATAGAAATCATTACCAAAAAATGATTAAACAAGTGTTTAGATTTTAAAACTATATCTCAAAACTAAATTATTTTAAGCTTAATAATAAAATCACAATTAAATAAAAAGACAAACAAGAAAAAATCAACTGCTTGAAGGATTTTTCTAAATCATAATAAATACAATGATTGATTATTAAGCAACCAACTGTATAATCTATATTTACTTAAATTCCTATTTATGTAAAATAAATAATGTGGCTAGCAGATTATTAGCAAAAAGCTAGCAAGTAGAAAAAGGACAAACTTTAGAAATCTCACAGGAAAAATGAGTGTATGACTAAAATCACATCAGTAGAATATGTGATTTTTTAAATTTCACCACCAGAAAATCTGATGTTCTTTCTTCTCACCTCTACTTTTACAGGCCTTCCTCGACTGTATGCTCATGTATAAACTCACACAGAAAGCATTAAGTTTTAGTAGATCATAAATCTTCACTTTTAAAATCTTAATTAAATTGTTGTCTTAGTTATGCAAAAGTTTTTCAGACTATGGTCAACTCTTGGTCTTGATTCTCAAGCAAATGGCAACCTTTTCAGAAAGTTCTTCTATTCCAATTACCTTGGTTTCTTCTAACAAAGTCAGAGTTAAAAGTATTTGCATTAGGTCACTGCAGAACTTGTCACACTCTTCCCACTGAGGCCAGGCAAGGTGGCCCAGTAAAGGGAAAGAGATCCACAGGCATAAAACATATTCAGGGACGGCTATGCTCTAGTTCTTTGCAGAAACCAATGAAAGCCAAACAGCACATCTGCTTCATCTGTGCAGGAGGGGAAGACAGAGGGAGGATAGGTCCAGCACCCTCTTTCCTTGTTGGTTCTATGTCTGGGAGATCCTTCTTCCCAAGGGTACAGTTTGATTCTGTTGTTCTTCCTGTGGAGTTTCTATCCTCTTTGGGTGCTTCAGTCTTTCATTAAACTCTTCCACAATGCACGCTAAACTCCATCTAATGTGTGGCTGTGAGTCTCTGTATCTGTTTCCATGAACTGGTATGTAAATCTTCTTAGAGGAAGTTATGAGACGCATCTGCTTAAAGAATAACAGGGTATCATTAATAGTGTCCGAGATTGCTTCTTGTGCACAGAATGAATATCAATGTAGTCTAGTAATTGGCTGGCCATTCCCCTTGTCTCTGATCCATCTTTGTCCCTCTGTAGCTTATTGGTAGGAGATATTTGGAGCGAACGATTTTTGTTTGTATGTTACTGCCCTTATCCCTGCACTGGAAACCCTGCCTGATTACAGGAGGTGGCAATCTCAAGCTCCATATCTGTTACCATTCATATCAACGCTTCTGGTCCGCTTCAAGATGATTTTTTTTCTTTAAAAAAAAAATCATTCGTTTTTATTCTTTAATCTTTTTTACAGTCCAAACTTTTTTAAACGTTATTTTAAAAATCAAAGATAAAAGAAAAAAAATTTTTAAAACATTTTTGCATAAATGTATACAAACACAATTGTGTCAGTGCTTGGCTTTTTTTTTTTTTCATTTTTTTTAACATGAGATACGCTGCATTAAGGTCTTATTAGTTACAATGAGCAAAAAGTACATGTAAAACAAGATGTAACTCAGAATTAGTCCACATTTTATTGGTGTGTAAGGATTGAGCATGACTTTTTTTGTTTTGTTTTGTTTTGTTTTGTTTTGTTTTGTTTTTTTCTTGAGATACAAAGTCTGTGAGTTGTTTCTGGGGCAGACTGAGCTTCTGGGGTTAGTATCCCACTATCAGTGACTGCTTATTATGTCTGATATTTTGTGACTGGGTTATCTCACTTAGGATGATATTCACTAGATGCAACTATTTTCTTAAGAATTTGGTTAAGTCATTGTTTCTGATGGCTGAGTAGTACTCCAATGTGTAAATGTACCACAATTTTTGTATCCATTAATATACTGAAGCACATCTGGGTTCTTTCCAGCTTCTGGGTATTATAAATAGAGCTGCTATGAACATTGTGGTGCATGTATCTTTGTTGTATATTGGAGTGTCTCTGGGATATATGCCCAGAAATGGAATGGCTGGATTTTCAGGTAGTACTGTGTCCAATTTTCTAAGGACTTGCCAGACTGATTTCCAGAGTGGTAGTATCAGTTTACAACACCACCAACAGTGGAGAAGGGTTATTCTTTCTCCGCAACCCCACCAGCATCTGCTGTCATCTGAGTTTTGGATCTTGTCCAATCTGACTGGTATGAGGTAGAATCTCAGGGTTGTTTTGATTTGCATTTCTCTGATGGTTAAGGATGTGGAGAACTTCCCTAGGTGTTTCTCAGCCATTCCATATTCCTCAAGTCAGAACATTTTGTTTAGCTCTGTACCCCATTTTTAATAGAGTTGTTTGATCCTCTGGTGTTTAGCTTTTTGAGTTCTTGGTATACATTGGATATTAGGTCCCTATCGGATGTGGAGTTGGTAAAGATCTTTTCCCATTATGTTGGCTGCCCTTTTGTATTCTTGACAATGTCCTTAGTCTTAGAGAAACTTTGCAATCTCATTAAGTCCTATTTGTTAATCTTTGACCTTTGAGCTTAAGTCATTGGTGTTTTGTTCAGAAAATTTTCTCCGGTGCCTATGGGTTCTAAGGTTTTTCCTACTTTCTCATCTAATAGTTTCAGAGTATCTTGTTTAATGTGGAGATCTTTGATCCATTTACACTTGAGCTTTGTACAAGGAGATAAGAAAGGGTCTATTTTTATTCTTTTGCATGCTGGTTGCCAGTTAGATCAGCACCATTTGTTGAATAGGGTGTCCTTTTTCCATTGAATGTTTATAACTCCTTTGTCAAAAATCAGGTGACTATATACATGAGGGCTCATTTCTGGATCTTCTATTCTATTCCATTGATCCACGTACCTATTTCTGTACCAGTACCATTCAGTTCTTAGGACAATTGCCTTGTAATGTAGTTTGAGGTCAGGGATAGTGATTCCCGCAGATGTTTTCTTGTTGTTGAGGATGGATCTCATTATTCTAGGTCTTTTGTTATTCCAGATGAAATTGCACATTGATCTTTCCAACTCAATGAAGAACTGGGTTGGGATTTTGATGGGGATTGCATTGAATCTGTAGATTGCTTTTGGTAAGATGGCCATTTTAAAATGTTAATTCTTCCAATCCATGACCATGGGAGATCTTTCCATTTTCTGAGATCTTCCTCGATTTCCTTCTTTAGAGGTTTGAAGTTCTTTTCATACAGGTCTTCACTTGCTTAGTTAGAGTCACACTAAGGTATTTCATAGTTTTTTTGACTATTGTAAATGGTATCTTTTCCCTAATTTCTTTCTCCACATGTTTGTCCTTTGAGTATAGGAAGGCTACTGATTTGTTTGAGTTAATTTTATATCCAGCCACTTTGCTAAACTTGTTTATCAGATGTAGGAGTTCTCTGGTGGAATATGTGGGGTCACTTAAGTACACTATCATGTCATCTGCAAAGAGGGATGTTTTTACTTCTTCCTTTCTGATTTCTATCCCCTTGTTCTCCTTTGACTGTCTAATTCTCCAGTCAGGACATCAAGTACTAGGTTGAATAGGTAAAGGAAGAGTGGTCAACCTAGTCGAGTCCCTGATTTTAGTGGGATTTCTTCAAGTTTCCAACCGTAAAGTTTGATGTTGGCTGTTGGTTTGCTGTATATTGCTTTTAATATGTTTAGGTATGGACTTTGGATTCCTATTCTTTCCAGGACTTTTAGCATGAAGGAGTGTTGACTTTTGTAAAATGCTTTCTTAGCATCTAGTGAGATGACCATGTGATTTTGTTTTTGAGTTTGTTTATATACTGAATTACATTGATGGATTTCCTAATATTAAATCATCCCTGCATTTCAGGGATGAAGCCTACATGCTCATGATGAATGATCGTTTTGATGTGTTCTTGGATTTGGATTGCGAGAATTTTGTTGAGTATTTTTCATCAATGTTCGTAAGTGTGAATGGTCTGAAGTACTCTTTCCTTGTAGGGTCTTTTTGTGGTTTAGGAACTCGGTTTATTGTAGCCTCAAAAAATGAGGTAGGTAGTATTCCATGTGATTCTATCTTGTGGAATAGTTTGGAGAGTATAGGTGTTAGGTCCGCAATAAATGTCTGATGAAATTCTGCACTAAACCTATCTGGACCTGGGCTTTTTTTGGTTGGGGGGCTTTTGATGACTTCTTCTATTTAATTAGGTGTTATGGGATTATTTAGATGGTTTATTTGTCCTGGTTTAACTTTATGATCTTTTATCTGTCTAGGAAGTCATTCATTTCCTCCATATTTTCCAACTTTGTGGAGTATAGGCTTTTGTAGTAAGATCTGATGATTTCTTGAATTTCCTCAGTTTCAGTTGTTATGTCTCCACTTTCCTTTCTGATTTTGTTTATTTTTACACTCTCTCTTTGCCCTCTAGTTAGTCTGCATAGGGGATTACCAATCTTGTTGATTTTCTCAAAGAACCAGCTCTTGGTTTTGTTGATTCTTTTGATGGTTCTTTTTGTTTCTATTTGGTCTATTTCAGCCCTAATTTTGAGTATTTCTTGCAGTCTACTCCTCTTGGGTGTATCTGCTTCCTTTTGTTCTAGAGCTGTTAGCTGTGCTGTCAAGATGCTGATGTATGCTCTCTCCAGTTTTTTTTTGGAAGCACTCAGGGCTTTCCATCAGTACTGCTTTCATTGCATCTCATAGGTTTGGGTATGTTGAGTTTTCTTTTTCACTGAATTCAAGAATATCCTTAATTTCTTTCTTTATTTCTTCTTTGACCCTGCTATCATTTAACAGAGCGTTGTTTAGTTTCCATATGTATGTGGACTTTTTGTTGTCTTTTTTCTTTTTAAAGACCAGCCTTAGACCAATGTGATCTGAGAGGATGCATGGGAGTATTTTAATATTCTTATATTGATTGAGGCTCGTTCTGTGTCCAATTATGTGGTCAATTTTAAAGAAGGTTCTATGGGATGCTGAGCAGAAGGTGTATTCTTTTACTTTAGGATGATATGTTCTGTAGATATCTATTAATTCCAGTTGGTTCATAATCTCTGCTAGTGTTACAGTGTCCTTGTTCAATTTCTGTTTCCATGATTTGTCCATTGATTAGAGTGGGGTATGAAAGTCTCCCACTATTATTGTGTGCGGTGAAATGTATTTTTCTAGCTTCGTTAGTGTTTCTTTTGTGAATGTGGGTGCTTTTTATTTGGAGCATATATGTTAAGTATTGAGAGTTCCTCCTGACAGATTTTCCCTGTAATGAATTAAAAGTGTCCTTCCTTATCTTTTTTGATAACTTTTGGTTGGAAATTTACTTTATACGATATTAGAATAGCCACTCCAGCTTGCTTTTTGGGGCTGTTTGCTTGGAAGTTTTTTTTTCCAACCTTTTACTTTGAGAAAGTGTCTGTCTTTGTCTCTGAGATGAGTTTCCTGTATGCAGCAAAATGCTGGATTTTGTTTATGTATGAAGTCTTATAGCCTACGTCTCTTTATTGGGGAGTTGAGTCCATTTATGTTAATAGGTATCAAGGAATAGTGGTTTCTGTTTCCTGCTATTGTTTTTTTTTTATAGGTTGAGTTTTGTCTGTGTCTTTTTCTTCTTTTTGTTTTCTTGCTTAGGAGTTTTCTTGTTTTTACTTGGATGTAGTTCCCCTCATTGTATTGCGTTTTCCACTTATAATTGGTTGTAGTGCTGGGTTTGTGGTCAGATATTGTGTAAATTTGGATTTGTCTTGAAATATCTTCATCTCTCCATCTATGATGATTGATAGTTTTGCTGGGTATAGCAGCTTGGGCTGGCACTTGTGCTCTCTTAGGGTGTGCATGATGTCTGTCCAGGCTGTTCTAGCATTCATAGTCTCTGTTAAGAAATCGGGTGTGATTCTGATTGGTCTGCCTTTATATGTTACCAGACCTTTTTCCCTTACTTTTTTTAGTATTCTTTCTTTGCTTTGGGCACTTGATGTTTTGACTATTATGTGTCGGGAGGAATTTTATTTCTGGTCACACCTATTTGGAGTTCTGAAGGCTTCTTTTATGCTCGTAGTCATCTCATTCTTAAGGGTAGGGAAGTTTTCTTCTACAATTTTGTTGAAGATATTTACTGTGCCCCTTAGTTGATATTCTTCTCCCTCTTCTATTCCTATTATCCTTAGGTTTGGTCTTCTCATTGTGTCCTGGATCTTCTGGACATTTTGTGTTAGGAGTTCTTTGGTTTTTGCATCTTCTCTGGCTGTTTTGTCTATGTTTACAATGTTGTATTCTGCCCCTGAGATTCTCTCTTCCATCTCTTGTAGTCTATTGGAAATGTTTGCTTCTGTGAATCCGGATTTCTTTTTAAGGTCTATTACCTATAGGGTTATCTCTTTTAGTGTTTTCTTAATTGTGTCAATTTCTCTTTTAATTCTTTCTTCCATTCCTTCATCTCATTGGTTCTGTTTTCCTCTAGTTCTTTGAGTTCTTTGAGTATTTTTCTTGTTTCCTCTATTAAAGCTTCTGATTCTTTTTGCTTTTTCTCCTGTTCTTGTTTAAGGATCTCTATCATTGTCTTGAGGCATGATTTTAGGTGTGCATCTACTTTATCTGTAGTGTTTGGCATTCCGCTTTTTGCTGTAATGGGAGAGCTGGGTACTGATGTTTCCAGGTTGTCTTGGTTTCCTTGGGATATGCTCTTTCGCTTTCCTCTTGTCATCTTGTTCTTGCCTTTCCCTTGTACCTGATCTGTGTCCCTGGATCTCCACTGGTCTAGCACTGTCCAAGCAGGTCCTAGCACTGTTCTGTGCCCCAAAGCTGCCGGGAGGGAACAGAGGTCCCAATGCTGGGTTCCTGGTCTCTGGATCAGGCAGGTCAGGGGCATGCTTTCCATGCGCACTTGGCAGAGATCTCTCTGCTTTCTGGCTGTTCCTCAAGATGATTTTTGTTTAGAATGATAGAAATGTGTCTGATCTTATTCTACATGTGGACACCCACTTTTTCTAGTGCCATTGGTTGAGAAGAGAATCTTTTCTACACTGTGTACTTTTGGTATTTCTGTCAAGTATCAGCAGGAGGTACTTACATGTTTTCATGTTAGTTCCTTTCGTCTACAGTCTGTTTTTTTTTATTTTATTATCCTACTGTTTCTGTAAAAGTGATCTATAAAATAATTGGAAGACTCGTGTGCAGATTATTCTTGCCTACTTCATTTTTGTCAAGTTTGCTTTTAGTTTTCTAAATTAAAGTCTTTGGTCCTATCTTAAAAAATTAAAAATTAATATATTTCTAAAATAATGATAACACGTTCATAGCAGAATAATTATAGAGTTGTGTATTTAACCTCGTAGAACCTTATATTTTTCTATTGCATATATTTTCTTTACACTTAAAAAATATATGCCCTTCCTTGGTTTTCCCTCCATAAGCCCTCTATCTCCCCCCCTCTGCTCTCCACCTGCTGCTATAAGGGTGAACCTCACTGACTCCTTTCCTCCTGCTTTCGCTCCCTAACAATATACTTCACTGGGGCATCAAGCCTTGGCTGGACAAGGGTTTCTCCTCCCATTGATGCCCATCTGCTACATGCCCATCTGCCCATGCTTTTTATTCTGAGGTAGTATCTGATTTTTCACTGAGTTGTGTTTCTTGTATGAAGTAAAATATTGGGTCCTCTTTATATATCCAGTCTGTTAGTGTATGTCTTATTTGGGAATTGAATCCATTGCTGTTGAGAGATATTAAGAATCAATAACTGTTATTTTGTTGTTCAAGGTGGATTTAGGTTTGTTTAGCTATTTAAGTTTGTGCAGTTTCCCCCATTGTATTGGAGTTTTTCATCTATTATCCTTTGTAGAGCTGTATTTGTGGAAAGATATCATATAATTTTGGCATTGTCATAGAATATCTTGGTTTCTTCCTCTATGTTACTTGAGAGTTTTGTTGCATGTAGTAGACTTGACTGTAATTTGTGTTCTATTTTGATTTGTATGATATCTGCCCAGGATCTTCTTTGATGAGAATCTGGTGTGAGCCTTTGTATGTTACTTGATGTTTTTCCTTTACTGCTTTTAATATTCTTTCTTTTCTTTGTTGATTTCATGTTTTGACTAATATTTGACAGGAAGAATTTCTTTTCTGGCAGAATCTACTTGGAGGTCTTTAGGTTTCTTGTATTTTTATGGGCATCTCTTTCTTTGGGTGTGGGAAGTTTCTTCTATAATTTTGTTGAAAATATTTACTGGAACTTTAATTTGGGAATCTTCATGTTCTTCAATACGTATTATGCTCAGATTTTTGGGAAGCACCCTTATTATCCCAACAACTACTTATCACTTCCTCTGACCCTGACTGTACTATCAAGGCTCTATTCTTCCTCTGAGCTTTTCTTCAGTTTTGACCTTTCCTTCTTTGTATTTGATATTCTCTGTAATTACATTTCAGTTGTTATCCCCTTTTCCCGAATTCCACCTCCCCATTACCTCCACAAAGGTGCTCCCTCTTTCAACCTTCCTCTCCCACCTCAGTGCCTTGGCATATCACTATGCTGGTAGAAAGAGACTTCACTGGACCAAAGGCCTCTCCTCTCCTGTGTGTGTGTGTGTGTGTGTGTGTGTGTGTGTGTGTGTGTGTGTGTTGCTAAATATGTAAATACCACCTGCTCAGACTATTGCTTTTTGACATATATTTTCATTGTTCATCATAAGGTAATAATCAATGGTGACACTGGTAATATATAGGTTTTTTAAAAGGTAGCTTTAGTCTGATCACCACTGTTCATTTATTTGGTTTATTTGATCAGGGTTTGTTTTCTGTTATGTTCCTGAAGATAGTGTTTTTCTTAGAAATTCTTGCAGACTCTAAACTGTGAGCACAGGCACTCATAAATTCTTGTTGAACGTAGGAACCTTTACTGTTGGGAAAGGTCATTATCTCCAAATGAAAATGCAATTTTAAACACACAGTGAGCACTGCTGAAATAATGTGACACCTGACTAAAGAACAAAATCAGTCTAATAATCCATGGATTTCAGCCGTCTCCTGCTCATACAAAATGTGTATAGTTTTGCAAATATTGTGTGTTAGAGGAGTTAAAAAGGGATTATGACATGACAACAGTGTTCAGATTTCTCACCAGAGATTAACAAATAAAAAACTCAATGTAAAATGTCAGTTAGGTCCTTTTGGCATCATTGATTAGATTCCTTAAGTCTAACACTAAAATCTATTACTGTTTAACTAAGGGACTCTCAAAAATGTAATAGGTTCTATAACTCAAGTCACAACAAAGTTGAAACATATATTATATGAAATCAAACTGATACAGATGTCGAAGAATTGTACTGGCCAACATTTATACCTTCGTAGTCACTACACAGTTTATTAGAAAAAAAAGTAATGACCAGTTTTAAACAAATGCCATCCATGGGAGCTAAAATAAAGATTGATCTGGTAAGATATTTTCACTGGAGAGCGGAGCCTGGCCTACCTGACAGGCGGAATGGCGGCTCATAGAGGCTGAGCAACTGCGATTGGGAACAGAAAATCATAACTTCTGTTTCCACCCGGAGGCGACTTCCGGACGCAGAGCGGAGCCTGGCCTACCTGCCAGGCGGAGCGGCTGCTCATAGAGGCTGAGCAACTGCGATTGGAAACAGAAAATTAAAACTTCTGTTTCCACCTGGAGGCGACTTCCGGACGCAGAGCAAAGCCTGGCCTACCTGCCAGGCAGAACGGCGGCTCATAGAGGCTGAGCAACTGTGCCTGATCCAGCAAACAGAAACAGAATGTTGGAACTTCTGCTCACACCCGACGACTCTGAGGATTAAAACAGGGCTTGACCCATCTGACACCTCAACCAGTGGAGAACCAGGGACACAGACCAGATACAAGGGAAAGGTAAGAACATATCACTGACAACAAAATGGCAAGAGGAAAGAGAAAGAGTATATCCCAAGGGAACCAAGACAATCTAGCAACACCAGAGCCCAGCTCTTCCATAACAGCAAACATCAGAACTCCAGAAAGAGAATACACAGGAAATCATGCCTCAAGACGCTGATAGAGTTAATTAAACAAGAAAGGCAGGAAAAGCAAAAAGATTCAGAAGCTTTTAAAGAAGAAACAAGAAAAACACTCAAAGAACTCAAAGAACTAGAGGAAAACAGAACCAAAAAAATAAAGGAATGGAAGAGGGAAATTAAAACAGAGATTGACACAATTAAGAAAACACTAAAAGAGATAACCCTAGAGTTAGAACACCAAAAAAAGAAATCTGGAGTCACAGAAGCAAGCATTTCCAATAGATTACAAGAGATCGAAGAGAGAATCTCGGGGGCAGAAGACAACATTGCAAACATAGCCAAAACAGCCAGAGAAGATGCAAAAAAAAAAAAAAAGCTCCTAACACAAAATGTCCAGGAAATCCAAGACACAATGAGAAGACCGAACCTAAGGATAATAGGAATAAAAGAGGGAGAAGAGTATCAACTAAGGGGCACAGTAAATATCTTCAACAAAATCATAGAAGAAAACTTCTCTACCCTCAAGAATGAGATGACCACGAGCATAAAATAAGCCTTCAGAACTCCAAATAGGTTGGACCAGAAAAGAAATACCTACCTATTCAACAAATGGTGATGGTCCAACTGGCACTCAACATGCAAAAGAATGAAAATAGACTCCTTCATGTTAAAAGTCCTGGAAAGAACAGGAATCCAAGGCCCATACTTAAACATAATAAAAGCAATATACAGCAAACCAACAGCCAACATCAAACTTAATGGCAAGAAACTTGAAGCATTCCAACTAAAATCAGAGACTCGACAAGGCTGCCAACTCTCCCCCTACCTATTCAACATAGTACTGGAAGTCCTGGCTGGAGCAATTAGACAGAAAAAGGAGATCAAGGGGATACAAATCGGAAAGGAAGACATAAAAACATCACTCTTTGCCGATGACATGATAGTGTACTTGAGTGACCCCAAAAATTCCACCAGACAACTCCTACAGCTGATAAACAAGTTCAGCAAAGTGGCTGGATACAAAATTAACTCAAACAAATCAGTAGCCTAAACATGTGGAGAAAGAAATTAGGGAAAAGGCACCTTTCACAATTGTTACAAAAACTATGAAATACCTTTGTGTGACTCTAACTAAGGAAGTGAAGGACCTGTATGACAAGAATTTCAAACCTCTAAAGAAAGAAATTGAGGAAGATCTCAGAAAATGGAAAGATCTCCCATGCTCATGGATTGGAAAATCAACATCTTTAAATGGCCATCCTAAAAAAAGCAATCTACAGATTCAATGCAATCCCCGTCAAAATTCCAACCCAGTTCTTCATGGAATTGGAAAGATCAATGTGCAATTTCATATGGAATAACAAAAGACCTAGAATATCAAAATCCATCCTCAACAACAAAAAAACATCTGCGGGAATCACTATTCCTGGCACTAGCTATATTACAAGGCAATTGTGCTGAAAAATGCATGGTACTGGTACAGAAATAGGCATGTGGATCAATGGAATAGAATAGAAGATCCAGAAATGAGCCCTCATGTATATGGTCACCTGATTTTTGACAAAGGAGCAGTAAACATTCTGTAAGGCTAAAGACATCGTCAAGAAAACAAAACGGCAACCAACAGAATGGGAAAAGATCTTTACCAACACCACATTTGATAGAGGCCTAATATCCAAGGTGTACAATGAACTCAAAAAGCTAGACACCAGAGAATCAAATAACCCTATTAAAAATGGGGTACAGAGCTAAACAAAACGTTTTCAGTTGAGGAACATCGAATGGCCGAGAAACATCTGAGGAAGTGCTCCACATCCTTAGCCATCAGGGAAATGCAAATCAAAACAACCCTGAGATTCCACCTCACACTAGTCAGATTGGCCAAGATCCAAAACTCAGATGACAGCAGATGCTGGAGAGGCTGAGGAGAAAGAGGAACACTTCTCCACTGTTGGTGGGGTTGCAAGCTAATACAACCACTCTGGAAATCTGTCTGGCGATACCTCAGAAAATTGGATATAGTACTACCTGAAGACCCAGCTATTCCACTTCTGGGCATATAACCCAGAGACACTTTAATACACAACAAAGATATATGCACCACAATGTTCATAACGGCTCTATTTATAATAGCCAGAAGCTGGAAGGAACCCAGATGTCCTTCAGAAGATGAATGGATACAAAAATTGTGGTACATATACACAATGGAATACTACTCAGCCACCAGAAACAATGACTTAACCAAATTCTTAAGAAAATGGCTTCATCTAGAGAATATCATCCTGAGTGAGATAACCCAGTCACAAAAGAACAGACATAATATGCAGTCACTGATAATGGGATGCTAACCCCAGAGGCTTGCTCTCCCCCAGAAACAACTCACAGACTGTATGAAGTCCAAGAAATAAAGAAAACAAAAAATATACATATATTCACAAAACAAGAAGACTTTGACTATTTCCATGTTGCGTTTTGTTTTGCATGTACTTTATGCTTATTGTAACTATTGGGTTTTCAATGTGTACTGTCGGGCCCTTGAAAAAAATCAAGTACTGACTAAAAAAAATATATTCACATGGTTTTTTGTGAAAAATTATTTTAGTATCTGAAAAAACAGTACTGACAAAAAGTACAATTTTAAGCAAAAAAAATCTGTACATTTATCTTTGTTTTGTAAAATAAAGTCGTTTAAAAAAAGATATTTTCACTGATATAATAGTGGTATGAATATTATGGGGTATCTAACTACATTGTAGTTTAATTTAATTCCATTCCTGGTACCATTAACATAGAAGCAACTCATGACTAGATGGATTTAGGCCCTAGGAGATAACCTACTAATTTTAAATCAGAAAAGTATTAAAACACTCTTAATGACTTTTTGGTATACTCTTACACACTTTAGCCCTACCTTGAGAAGGTACTATTTGTATTAAATTTGATTAGCATAGAAACCCACAACTGGGCAAGAAATAAGAGCTGCAAATTAAACATATATTCCACAACACATCTTCCCAAAGCTCCGGAAAAGTTGTAGAGGAAGGGGAAGATAGAGTTTACTATCCAAAGTCAGTAGATATCTACAAGGAATTAGTATATTCTGGACACAATAGGATATCTAAAAATAAGACATTTCAGTGGTTCTGACAATATTCACAAGTCCTATCCAATCCTTAGACAGACTAATTCCCAGCATGGAGGGGGCAGGTAACAAACATTCTTACCCTTACTAAGTAAATCTATTGGTGTTTAATTGCTTCTCTAAAGGAAAGACACTTTTCTTTTTAAAACTCTTTAGTACATTGATAAGGTCTACAGGAAAATCAGACTTCTTATAATATTTAAGTAGTATTAACACACACACACACACACACACACACACACACATATATATATTGATGAAATTAGTTAAGAGCATATTTTGCTCTTTCTCAGGATTAGTATTTAATTCATAGCTTTCAGTTGCTGCATGCAACCCTTTGTATCCTATGAAACCAAATTCACTATGATATAGACTGACAACAGATATTCATAAGACACACATGCACTTATATATGCAACATACTCAGGTATGAAAAACAATAAAAACCAATCTTAAAAAGGAGACAAATTGGATGAATAAGGACAGTGGTGGGGATATAAATTTGAGATGAGCTAGGTATAGAGGTGAATAAGAAAGCAAGTGTGTTGCATAAAATGCTAAAAAGAACAATGCACTTTCTCCAAAATAATTATAGTGCATGGCCCATTAAAATGTGCTCAATTACAAATAGTTCCTCTGACTGGAACTTTATAGAAATTTCAAGTTTCTTAAGAGTTTTCCATTGTTTTATCTGCAATCATTACAAAGCAAATAAGAGGCTGTCTTAGTTTTTGAATAAACTGTTTTCTCCTTTTTCTTTTAGTGCTAGCTAGAATGGCTCCCATATTTTTTTTAATTTTATTTAAGATATCCATACAAGTAAGAGTTGCTAGAGTATAAAAGAGATACTGATTTTTTAAAACCTGCTGAAAACTAGTCTGGGAAAATATACTATGAGCTTAGTAGATTAAATATTGTGTTATTCTTATATCTTTAAGAAGATATTAGATATTCTTTGTCTTAAGACAAAGGGAAAATCTTTATTAAACTATGAATTTTGGAATATTCTAAAATTTAATGTGGATTTCTGTGTTAACTGAGACTGACACCTTACATTCTGACAGTGAATCAAATGGTGACTTGTTTTATTTGAACACAAACACAGGCACATTATAGTTCTGTAACTTTTTAAAATATCTTGCAGATTCTTCCCTTGTGCTTGACCCTTGGATAATTCAATTTAATATTTATACTGTACTGGGGTATTTCCCATGTATAATCTATGCTTTTGCTTTCTATGACTATGTCCTTTTTATAGTATCTGTGCTGTCTAAGTTAAATTGTTTTCAGGAAAAGAGTAAACAAATATCATAAAATGCTTGCAAATAATTTTGTATAGTACTTGAGAGAATATTTTCAACATGATATTTTCAGAGGACAAATCTTACTGTTTTCAGTAAATAATTATTTGGGTTTGAACAAATGTATGCAGCTTGATAATGAACACCATAAGCAGGATAGAAATAATTAAAATCAAATTAAATTATCTACTTTCTTTTTAAAAATACACAGAGAAAATTTAAATGAGCAAGTGATCCTGATCAGTATTAGTGCAATAGGAGAGAAGATTGAGCACAGCTCCAATGATACAAAGGAAAAAATATTATAAGCATTGAACTGAGCTATTTAAAATATAGTAAAGAATATTAAAGACATAACAACATGACTATCAAATGTAGTTGTCATATGTCTGTTTGCTAAATTATGTTTATCTGACCCACCTTAGAACCCTATGAAAAGGAACTACTCTCTCTCTCTCTCTCTCTCTCTCTCTCTCTCTCTCTCTCTCTCTCTCTCTCTCTGTCTCTCTCACTCTGTGTGTGTGTGTGTGTCTGTCTGTCTGTCTCTCTCTCTGTGTGCTTGTGTATTGTGTATGTGTCACTCTCTTCCTTTTCCCAATTCTCACTTTTGTCCTTTCATGTCTCTTTCTCTCTTGATCTCTTCTTCCCTCTCTCTGTCTCAAACACACACACACACACACACACACAAGTCCATAGTTATCTGTTTTTATATTAAGATATTTTTATACATTTTAATCTTGCCTCAAGCTCACTATGTTGCAAGGGACCACCTTAAGCATCCAATCCTCTACCTCTTCAGTTCTATAATGTCTAATCATGCCTGGCTTATTCATAATAGAAACCCAGGATTTGCCACACCAAGCAAGATCTTTAAAAACTGTGCTGAATTCCAAAAAGGCTCTATGAAATGATTAATTACTGGTAGACTATTATTTTATAAATGTGTATTCCATTTTTATGACCATTGAAAAATAATTAAAACTTAATTATTTAGAAACCTATAAATAGTAGATGTGTATAAGGCAGGTAATCAGACAGGTTCAACATATAAATTATTATTTACTTATCTCTTTCTTCTAACCCATATAATTATTATTTTATATGCAAACTTAAATACAGTAAACAAAAAGTGCAATTGTTTGTAGTTTTCAAAAGATAAAATATAAGGAGGAAAATAAAGTTGTATTTATTGTGTTTTCATACACAGCACAGTTCAGCGTCCAGCATTTAAATCTTTTCATGTAAACTGAACATGAACCACAATCTTCACACAAATAGAGCTTGAAGCAATAGTTCTAAATAAGAGGTAGCATTTTCTGTACAATTTTACAAAAAAAAATATTTATATTTAAAAATATTCATATATTTTTATCACCACTGTTATACTATGGATTAGTTAGGCAATATGAATTGATAAATTGATATTCATAATTATGACATCCCATATGACAATATTGTAGAAATTTCATAATTAGATATAACCTTATTATTTTTATATTTATTTGGAAATATATGAATAAAGTGAGAGGATGCAATGAATTTAAGATATATATGTTAACAATTTAATGATTTAAAGATTTTTAAATCCTGTGCATATGAATATTTCACACAATAATACATTACAACACTTTCACAGATGCTTATTAGTCACTACTTAAATTCACAAATTTCTATTCCAAACAATAAACTTCTTCTTATAAATGTAAGGGATTCTGTATGTGATTTCAAGAGTCTTCATTAATTTAAATAATCAGGAAAATGCTATATTTCCTATAGAGAATTGAGTACGTTACCCTGGATAAATCTGACTCCCATAATTCTGTTCCCAATTTTGTACAATGATGTATTTATTTCGAGAAACTTAATGAGAGTCATTTCCTCAGGGCTCTTTATTTATCTAATGTGAGAGAGAGTCAAAGATAGCCTCCCATCTAGTATGCTTACCACCTGAGAAATTAGATCCACATTCCTCTTTATAATCCCTATAAATCTTGTTGCAAACTTGGTTTAGATGCCCCAAAACTTAGAGTTGAGTTCACATTGTGGTGTGTTCATTTGTCAAATTAATATACTGCCAGATTTTAACATGGATAGCCAAGAGCGAAACTGATCCAGAAGAAACCTGTTCTGCTTGCTGATAAAGGGTAGAAACTCTAAAATTAGAAGATATTTCTGAAATTGGAATTTCATCAGAGAGATGTTGCCTCAGAAGCTGCATGTAAGGTGCTGTAATATGGAAGGAAAGCATCATGAACACGTGAGAAGCAACATTTATTTTGGACCATGTATTATTTACCCTGCTTCTCCAAATAAGTGTTCCTTTTCTTTTTTATTAATTTATCTTTATGAAATATTACTATAGTTCACAAAATTTGTTACTTAATATTATATGATGTATACACTATTTTTTTTTCCTTTTTTTACCCTAAGAAAGACTGCATTTTGTCCTTCCTTATTTTTGAGCTTCATAAGGTCTGTGAATTGTTTCTTGGTATTCTGAGCTTTCTAGGGCTAGTGTACAATTATTTGTGACTGCATAACATGTGTGTTCTTTTGTTACCTCACTCAGGATGATATTCTCTTGTTCTATCCATTTGCCTAGGAATTTCATAAAGTCATGTTTCACCATGTTCATATCCCCTTATTTATAATAATAGCCAAAGAATTATTTCATAGTCTCTAGTCACTAATCCAGGATTCTCTAAATTTCTCCAGATCCAGTCACTTTTCTACATTGAAGGAAACACCCACAAACTGCACTTGGCTTTGGTACTACAAACATAAATGTTAACAGAATATTATCCTAGATGAAGACCTTGTCTCTATTCATGTTGATAATACCATAAGTAGATTTAGAACAATTCCCTTCAGCTTATGCCAATTCTAACTTTGGGATTCCCATTGTCTATCTTATATAGAAGAGAAGGGAAGTCCTTAGATAGAAAAACAATTATCTCTATAGAGCACAATTTGTATATTTAGTAATTGACAAAGAACTATTTAATGTGGGACATTTTTGGGTCAGCTTTAACTGTCATCTTGATGCATCCTACAATCACCTTGGTAGAGTCTGAATTAGTGAGAGATTATATTTTGGTGTCCTGTAGGCAGGTCTGTTTGAGACTGTATTAATTAATGGCTGTGGGAAAAGCCATCAATGGAAGCATACCCTGAAATATGTAAGAAGAGACATATGAAGCTATGCACAGGTAATTAAACAAACATGTCTGAATTTCTTTCTTTCTGCTTTGATGGTGGATATATGACTACCTGTTTGAAGTTTCTGACTTCCAGGAAACTATTTACTATAATCCTGTTTACTAAGCTGAAATAAATCTCTTTTATCTCTTAAATTGATTTCTGAGGGGAAGACTTTATCAAAACCGCAGAACAAAATCTAGCCAAGATATATACTGTATATATAGTTGAAAAGTGTTCAGTTCTGAGGTCATAAAATTCTGACAGAAATACTTAAAACAAATAAATTAAAACATTTTTTTAAGCATAGACTCTGAGGTCAGTCACTCAATTTCCCTCAGTCATGATCCCAAATAAACAGATGACTTCCCATATCTCAGTGCTGCAGACATGCTATAAATAGTAGCATCAACCCTAATAACTTTGACTCTCCAGCTATGTAACATATCTTTCAAGATTAAGGTGAAACATCCGCTATGTCACAGCAGTAGAGCCCGTTAGAGATTCATGATTCACTATATGATGTGCTCTTTTGAAAGAATTTACAACCAAATGCCATGAATCCCTAGTGTCAAACATCTGCCTGGTGTCCTCTAGAACTAATAGCACAAAAATGATGAAACAACTGTTTAAGTTTCTGACACAAGTTTGTAACAACCATCAAATTTGCGTTGCAACCATAACTAAGAGGAGGAAAAGTAATAATAAAAAATAGCATATTTTAACAATGATTTGACATATATGATTTTATTGGATGTATAACTGTTTTCAAAATAAAATTATTTTATCTAAATTAATAGTTATACAATATACCATAATGCATGAACTTATTTTTTGTTGTTTGTGGTCTGTATGAAAATAGACATTTTTGATTTTATTAAATTCCAAGGTAAAATATATAATATTATATACAGTACCATATGTTATAGTATGAAATAATAGTAAAAATTTAATATACTACTGATAATACATCTGAAGTAAATGTACCATTACATGTTACATCTGGAGAGTATTATGTGTGGCTTATCAATAATATTACAGACATATTTTATTTTTGTATGATTTAAAACATATTATGTCTTAAAGAGAGAAATTTATATTGTCAAGATATCACTAATATGTTATAATTTCTTCCATATCATCTTGATTCACATTAAGGTTAGAGAATATACTGGCTAAATTTAAAATTGATAAATTAAAATATCTTTTACAGCACATCATCTCTGTAATATCTTGGTTTGCTACTGAATGGAAGTTTTTCTATAACTCAGGTTGTTTTCTTCAGATTTCAGCATTTTGAGCCCCCTGCTAATTTGCTGTTTTTGAAACCGTGTTTTCTGTTCTTACTGATGCCAGCTTCATTAGTTTGCATTTTCACTGTGCTTTCTGTGAATCCAGATGTCTCCTCTTTGATCCTTGTTATGTCTTTGCAAACATTTCTTCCATGTTTTCAAATAACTACCCAACCATCTACTCCCTGCCAGGGTCCAGCCACAGTGTGAGGAGGGTCCTGAGAGGGGTAGGAATGGGAATGGTACCCATTCAACAGTGATGTGAAGTCAGTAGTAAATGCAAGGTGTCAGTTCAGGTACTCTCTCTGTTCCCTGGAAATTCTTATCTTTCTTCTTTCCTTTCTGAGAAGGGAGCCTGCACCCAGTCTTTGATTACTAAAGTTATATTATCAGGGCTTTGATCATTGTTAGTACTTATCAAACATTTTAAAATTTAAGCAAATTTTATGAATATCACATCGAAAGTCCCAATTCCCAATTCTTTAGAACAGAAACTAAACACAAAGCAAAACCACGTTTTCTTATAGGTTTACATAGCCTGTTCCCTACAGTTGCTGTGATTTCCTGAAAGAGCAGACAGTAGTCTTTAGTAATTATTTTCAGAAAAGAACAGAAAGATGAAAGTGAGAGACTTTCAGAACTCAAAGGGAAGGACTTTAGATGAAATGCAGAACAGTAGGGAGATGAAACTTGTAGAATCCACCTCCAGAACAAAGACAGGACATAAAGAGAAGGGATGGGGTTGTCATCCCACAGTCAAAAACACTGGTCTAGAATTGCAGGGACAAAAATGAAGAAGAGCGTCAGAGAAAGGAGGTCCAGTGACAGGTCCAACTTACTCATCTCCAGGAGAGGTCCCAAGACCCAACACTATTACTGATGCTATGGTGTGCTTACAGACAGGAGCATATCATGGCTGTCCTCTAAAAGGCACAGCAAGCAGCTGACTGAGACAGACACAGACATTTGTACCCAACGAATGGAAATAAGTCAGGGACTCCTAGGGTTGAATTAGGGAAAGGTTAGAAGAAGCTGAGAAGGGCAACCGTAAAGGAAGACTAGCAGTTGAAATTAACCCAGATCCTAGAGACCTCTTTGATACTGAGCTATCAAGCAGATGGCATACACTAGCTAAATTTAGGCTTTATGCATATATAGGAGAGGATTGCCTGGTCTGGCCTCAATGAGTGAAGCTGTACCTTACTCTCAAGTGGCTCCAGAAAATGGGGAGTCCTGATGGGTGTTGGGTGGAATGGGGAATAGAGACATCCTCTTGGAGACCTGGACAGCAGGAATGGGATGGGGAAATGTGGGAGGATGAACCCAGAATGTATTCTGGCTTTCATATATACTGAAGTATAAAAAAAAAAATAAATAAATGTAATTTTTTTTAAATGACAGACATGCATTTTCCTGATCAGGAAGAACTTTGAACATTTCTTTAGGTGCTTCTCAACAGTTGAAACCCCTCTGTTGTGAATTCACTGTTTAGTCCTATATTCCATTTTTGATTGGAATTCTTTGGTTTTTTTTTTTTTGTTGTTGTTGTTAGTTTCTATTTTTATTTTTATCCTTCAATATACTCTTTTATTGGATACTTTATGCATTTACAATACTTTTTTCTTTCTGTTTTTTTTAATGGATATTGTTGGTATTTACATTTCAAAAGTTATCCTCTTTAGCCCCACTCTCATAATCTTTCCAGATCCCTTTGCTTCCATGAAGATGCTCTCCCTCCCAACCACCCTCTCCCACCTCAGTACCTTGGTGTTTCCCTACACTGGGAAAACAAGCCTTCACTGCACAAAAGGTCTCTCCTCCCATTGATGCCAGACAATGCTATCTTATGCTACATATGCAAATGGAGCCATGGGTCTCTGCATTCTAATTCATTTGTTGGTGTTTTAGTCCCTGGGGGGTCTCGAAGGTTTATTTGGTTGACAATGTTGTTCTTCCCATGGGGTTACAAACCTTTTCAGCTCCTTTAGTCTTTTCTCTGCTGTCCCTCTTTCAGTTCACTGTTAGCTGCAAGCTTCCTCCCCTGTATAATTGTGGCTCTGGCAGAGCCTCTGAGGAGGCATCCGTATAAGGCTCCTGCTAGTAAGCACTTCTTGGCATCAGCAATTTGGGTTTGGTGGCTGCATATGTGATGGAGCCACAGGTGAGGCAGTCTCTGAATAATCTTTTCTTCAATCCCTGCTCCTCTATTTCTCCCTGTATTTCCTCCAGTGGATATTTTGTTCTCCCTTCTAGGAATGATTTTGACATCCAAATTCTGGCCTTCCTTCTTTTTGAATTTTATAAAGTCTGTGAATTGTTTCTTGGGTAGTTGAGCTTTTGGGGCTAGTATCTGCTTATCAGTGAGTGCATACCTTGTGTGTTCTTTTGTGAATGGGTTACCTCTCTCAGGATGATAGTTTCTAGTTCCATCCATTTGCCTAAGAATTTCATGAAGTCATTGTTTTGCATAGCTGGGTAGGCAAGACCCTGTTATTGGTCAGTGGAAGGAAAGGGTAGAGCTAAAAGTTTTAGAAAGTGGGGTAAGGCTAGGGAACAAAGGAGAAAAAGGACAGAAAGAGAAGAGGTGAAAGTAAGATAGCACAAAACCACATGGCCACAATTAACAAGGGATCTCATGGCTGAGGATTAGATTAGTGTAGCAGTAGTTCTGCTCAATCTAGATATAAGCTTATAAACATAATGACTGAGTTGTGTGTTTGGAATTGGCTGATTGGAGTTGTAAGTTTACTGCAACAGATATTTCTGAGTCTGCCCTAATGATTGTATTTGTTTTATGTAACAGTGACAGACCACTTGGAACTAGTATTTGCAATTGCTGTAAGTGGTTAGGCACTCTTTTGTTAGTTTCAATTGTTGTTTGTGGGTGTGTTGAATGCTATTATCTGCATAATCACTTAGGTGAGTTCCCTATGTAGTACAAGTAATTGGGCCAGAGGAGAGTGCCTTGTTTACTTCTTTATTTCTCGGATTGGAAGGACCTTGAGCTAGAATCTCACTGAGCCTGGATCCAGACTGTCTGCCATAAAGTCTTAGTAATACTTCTGCCTTTGTCCCATGTAGTGTTGGGTTTATAACCACAAATGCAGGCAAGCTGGGCATTAGACTTTGATTCTGGAGATTCTGATTCAGATCATGTTGTGTGCATGGAAGGTCCTCATACCTACTTATCCACTTCTTAAGGCTCAGGGTCAGTAACTTTTCATATTATAAATAATTTAGAGTTATAAGTTTTATTGTTAACTTGTATTATAATGTCATAGATATACTTATGTAATACTAAATACTTGGTCAATGGATACTTTTCTTTTGAAATTAACATTTAGAAATTTTATGTTATCTATGTTTATATTATAATGTATTTCTATAGACAACATTTAAAGCAATTAAGGACACATATTTAAATAAGACTCTCTCTCTCTCCTCATTTTTCAGATGGATATCCTGCACCTTCAATTTCTTATCACTGATTGTGCGACAACTTGTGCAGGGACACATAGAGAAACTGGTAGTGTTTAGAGTTTTATTCCTGTCTCTTTTCAGACTCCAGAGTCAAAATGGCTTGGGCAAGACTGAGTTTAATTCCATAGCGTCTCAGTGACTTCTTATATAAAGCACCCAGTTGTGTCATCTCAGCCATATGTCATGACTGTCATGGGCCTCATTCAAACAATAACATTTTAGTGGCTTTTAATTTACCTCCAAAAATTCCTGTAGATGTCCTTGGGGAAGGAAGAATGGCTGTCATCTGTAGGGAGTAAAACCCATTTCACTGTTAGGGCAGGCAGATGTGCTGACACAGAGTCTAATCAATGTCAGATCTGGTGAAAGAGATTTAATTGGCTCTCAAATACCATGTACACTTGATTCACTTTTCTGGTTCCCTTGTCTATTAGGATTATTGTTTTCCAATCTAGTCTGAGAGGTAAAAGTCATACTTTCTCTAAGGTATTTAGATTTCTTTGTTGAAATATATAGATATTCCTTTATCATCCTCTTAATGACATAAAGGGTGTCTTGAATTTATTTAATCCCTCACGTTGCCACATATTAAAATCCCTGAGCTATAGTCATGATCACTTTTGGTAGAGTCAAACTCTTAGTGGCAGCAGTGTGTGGGCAGGGTGGATTGATATGAACATGATCAATGTTTCAAAGTGTGTGAAAAAAAAAGACAATGAAAAGTTATTTTTTTAACTTCTCATTGAAGAACCTGTAAACTTTTTTTTTTTACTTCTGATTGAAGTACCTATAAAATTTCTGTTTTTATCATTAATGGAAAGAAAACAATGGATATTGGGAGATGGTTTGGTGTAAAAACTACAGCTGAGTAGGCATGAAGATCTGAGATCAGAGTCCCCAGACCTTTGTAAAAGCTGAGAGCTCTGGCATATTTTAATAGGTTTAGAACTTTTAGAGACCATGGATTCCTTGGAGGTCATTATTGAGCCAGTGTAGCCAATACAAAGGCTTCCTTGTCCATTGGGGGACCTTGTCTAAAAACATAATGAGCAAAGTAACTGAAGAAGACATTTGACTTTACCCTGTAGCTCTAGCACTCTCATTTACACACATACATGCATGCATACCCAGAGGAAAAGTGTTGGAGAGAGGGAAGGAAGGAAGGAAGGAAAGAAGGAGAAACAAAGATAGGAAAATATAGCTTACAACATGCTCACTTACATATGCATACATATCCACAAGAATATCTACACATGCATCCACACTCACAAGAACATTTACATATAGCCCATGCACATATACAAAAGGACTAATTTATGTTATATAAGCAGCCTTTTACAAAACTCATATTTCCACTGTAGAAAATACCTATAGTGAGTGTCTATCAATATATGTGAGAAGTAGGAGGAAAAGAAATTTTTTAGAGTGAGAAATGTAGGACTTTTCTAAAGTGTAATAGGACATGTCACTATTTTCTAAAGCCATTCTAATATAGATGTTAGTTTCATGTATGGCTACATTTTTGAGATATATAAGAAAAGTTTGGACTTGAAGCAAGTCTGGTGTTGCTGAATAAATAAGTTTGAACAAAATGTAATTTTTGAATTTTAGCTCGGTTATACATAGCATCATATCTCATAACTACCCGATTGAGAATTGAGAGATAACACAAAGCATTGGAAATGTTCTGTGTATTTTTGTAATGAATTTTTAAATATTCTTATTGAATTTAATACAAAGTGTTTCTTCATTAGCGAACAAGGATTTTAAGCTAGAGTCATCTCAGCAAAATGAAATCACACTGAGCATCATGAGAAAACCAAATAGTGATGGACTTCATGGAATATTACCTTCTCTTGTTTTCTTGCTGAAAATTTAGCATATTTCTGTAAATATATGTAAAATATAAACCATTTTTAGGGGGAGAAAAATAAGTCTTAGCGGCAGAATGACTCACACAGATGCCTCAGCGTTGAAATCAAAGCCAAAAATAAAAGACAAACTTACTGTGGGTGAACTTTACAGCTATAACAGTTTATCCATAAAGTTGATTCATGTAATTTATCTAACTTCCTTTCTGAATTTGTTGGTGATTTTGTGACATAATGCCATAAAAATGTAAAAACTGTCCTTTTCTTTCCTTAAACCTATTAGTAAATCATGAGTAAATCTTTTGCTGCTATCATTACAGCCAAGACCAAAATGTGTCTGGAATTATTTTAAGGTAATAACTATTTTACACACTTATTTTCTCAGTATATATTCAACATTCAGCTTGAATGACAAAGTACATTTAACCAGATATAAGTTTGTAAATCCTCAAACTCACCGCAATGTAATAATGAAGCATAGTTAATCAACAAACAGACAGAAATCCACTATGAAAATAAAATTGACAATATCTTTAATGTTTATGGCTATAGGGTAATAGAAAAAATTTAGTCAATAAAAATTAATTATTAACCAGTATCAGAGATATTATGTATACAGCCATGAACTTATCAAAACTTTTAAATATGTTTTATAACAGATAAAAATTTCATTCAATTATTAATTGACAGTAAAATAAGTTATGAGTTATATATTGTGAGTAGATGAATTCTTTTTTTATTGTTTTACATTTCCACCAGGGCTTAAAAGTTTAGAATCTTCATCATATGCTGACTATATATATATATATATATATATATATATATATATATATATATAATCTCAGCCATATTTTTTATTCTTAAAAATATTAATTTAATATTGTATTGCTTATTTATATAAAGTAGTTTAATATAAGTATTTATTGGTATAATAAATTACATATTATAATTATTTTAACTGCATTTATTATTAACTCATTTCCCAATTTAGAAGTAGATATAAACATTAAATTAAATATTCATGAGCAGACATATGGAGGAATCTAAACACATTTGATGATAGTATTTAGCCTAAACGTTACCAAAAGTATACCCAGCATAAAACTGTCACCATCACATAATAATATGGAAAAAGAAAATATTATTAAGTCTTAAAAACTATCCTAGATGTTTAGGCTTTCAGAAAAGTTGAATTATGTAAAACATATTATCTTATGTGCAAATATTCAGTTTGCCACTCATATTACTTGGTTAGAGGTCTTCTATTTACTAATAACTGTCATGTTAAATTAGTTTATTTGTATTTTCTCCAATGATTCCTTTTGTATTTAATTTTTGATGATAAAATTGATTGTACAAACAATGAAATCTACTATTCAGCATTCATTACAGTGAAGATTTTTCAATTATGTAGGACATACAAGGTTATATTCTTCAGCAATTGTACCTCACATTTTTATGTCCATATAATGCTTCTTCTTCTTCTCCTTCTTCTCCTTCTTCTCCTTCTTCTTCTTCTTCTTCTTCTTCTTCTTCTTCTTCTTCTTCTTCTTCTTCTTCTTCTTCTTCTTCTTCTTCTTCTTCTTCTCCTCCTCCTCCTCCTCCTCCTCCTCCTCCTCCTCCTCCTCCTCCTCCTCCTCCTCCTCCTCCTCCTCCTCCTCCTTCTTCTTCTTCTTCTTTTCTTCTTCTTCTCCTTCTCCTTCTCCTTCTCCTTCTCCTTCTCCTTCTCCTTCTCCTTCTCCTTCTCCTTCTCCTTCTCCTTCTCCTTCTCCTTCTCCTTCTCCTTCTTCTTCTTCTTCTTCTTCTTCTTCTTCTTCTTCTTCTTCTTCTTCTTCTCCTACTTCTTCTCCTTCTTCTTCTATAGCAATTAAAAACATGCCTGAGCTCAGTGATAACTAGTTGAATTACTCAGTGAAATAAACTGCTTTACCTCAGAATTTAAAGTCCTTTCCCCGGGAACCTATGTGACTTTTAAAATACCCTAACATCCCATAATGTCAGAACTCCCCGTTCTTCTTATCTTTATGTGTTTTACTTTTTTGAAAATTTGTAAAAAGTGTCATCCTATTTAGCTTAGGACCACATCAGCAAACTCCTGGTTTTACCTTAAGTTCAGTTAAAATTATACAAGCACAATGTTGTAATCACAACTAATTAAAGATATATACACATGTAAATGACCATATGAACAAAATCATGCATCCAAACTGCATCACATAGATAAAACTGTCATCATCAGTTTGGACATTTGCAAATATAATAATACTGAGAGTTACTGTGTAATAGTTTCTCAGCAGTAATACCCCAGCCCTGCTCCTCACCAGCTGCAACACTGAAAAGATCATGCACTGCACCTCACCTGGACAGTGCAATAGAGCTGGAACGGATGACAAAGGGACATGGGAGTCTGTCCCCAAGGGTGTGAGACTGTGAAAGCTGGCCTGGAAACTTGTCTGACCTTCATCAGTGCGTGCTATGGAGTGATGTACTTTCTACTTCTCACACCTTACCAACTATGGAAGCCAGGGGAAATGGCCTAGGGACATGAGTGCAAAAGAACTGATCCTTTCTTTTACTGGCTACAAAACTTAGAAGAGTGGACTCTTTACTTCATATGGACAGGATAGTAGAGTTGGCCCTGGATGTGGAGGTTGCAAGTGAGATGGCCCAAGATCATGAATGCAGTGTTGCCTCTGCCTCTTTAATACTGGGCATGATGCAGATAAGACAGACATTCTAATCACCTCCCTTCTCCTTTGCTACTGATAGTATGCAAGAAAGCTTATTCCAGCATCTTGAGAGTGGCAGAATTTGCCCTGTCCCTCATTGTTTACAACATTCAGTAGAGTGGGCTTGCACCTTGAGTAGATAGCTATGTAAGGCTGGCTTTTGTTACAGGTCTTGAAGCTGAGCCATAGACAAGAGAGAAGAGCTGGAGAGACTGTGGAGTGACCAGCCAAGATACCTCTCAGGCCTAGATACTGGACATTGCATTGGCCTACCACAGTGTCTAAACCATTGATAATCTGCTGTAGTGTATGGGACAGCTGGTCCTAAAGACCCATAGGGTAATTCACCAAGATATTTGAGAGGAGTCCCAGTGAGGGTGCAGTATCAATACTGTAGAAGGAGCAAAAGGCCTTATACCAGATCATGAAGTTCTTAAAATCAATATTTGCCATAAAAATGTTTGGAAAAAGGGATTCCTATGGGACAAATTGTAATATACTAATGTTCAGAGACTTTGAATGGGTAAGAGAATGGTAGAAAACAGGGCACATGAGAAGGATTAGTGTGTATTGTGAAATTCACAAAGAACCAACTAAGAATAAAAACAAGACTAAGAAACAAAAAAAGGTTGAGTTCAATTACTTTCTGTAAATATTTAAAATATTATAGAAACTAAATAAATGTAGAAAATAAGATATTTCTATATTTTTCAGAAGTATGTTAGCTTATTAAAATGCCTTTCTATCATTTATATTCAGAATAATTTTAGTTGAATAAAAATTGGAAATTGTTGGATGATTAAGATTTGTAAGATAAATGTATAGATATTAATGGCTCAGTTTCCTAAGCTTCTTCAGAGTGTGGTCATGGCTTCATCCAGAGAGCTTCCTTAAGTTCTAAGGAAAACAATGCTGACATAGAATAGCAGTGAAAATGAAGATTCTGGTGATAACTCTATAAATCTGCTACAAAAATAGGTTCATTTTATCAAAATTAGGCATGTTGTACAAGAAAATAATAGTCAAAAATGATACCCAAATATATTTTCTCAGATATTAATGAAAAAACCTAGAAGTTAGATAGGTTAATGGTTGCTAAAATTATTACCAAAGTTGAAATTCAGAACATCAGTAAAATATATGCTATTGCATTTACTTCTTTTTATCTGTGTGCAGATTTTAAAACTTAAGCAAGTAATTTGATTATCAGAAACTTTCTGATACATAGTATTCTGCTATTTATTCATGAACCCTTTTGTCATAGTTTTTGTTGTATAACAACTATATGTTATCCTTAAGAGAATTGTCTAAATATCTTCTAAAATCAATTTTAACTCAATCTTAAGACTACATAAAACATAGAAAACTTTAGTAACAATATTATGAGGGATTGATATTTTTTTTTAAAATTTTGATATATTGTATTTACATTTCAAATGTTATCCACTTTCTACGTTTCCTCTCCATAACCCCCTAACCTATCCCCACTCCCATTGCTTCTCTGGGGTTGGCCCCCTACTAATGTGCCCCCTTCCTCCTCCTTGCCATGACATTTATCTACACTGGGACATTGAGCCTTTGCAGGACAGAGGCCTTATCTTTCCACTCATGACCAACAAGGCCATCCTCTGCTACACATGAAGCTCAAGCCCGAGGTCCATCCATTTGTACTCTTTGGATAGTGTTTTAGGTTCTCAGAGCTCTAGTTGGTTGGTATGGTTGTTCTTATGGGGTAGAAAAACCCTCCAGCTATTTCCATGCTTTCTCCATTTACTCCATTAGGGACCCAGATCTCAGTTCAGTGTTTGGTTGTGAGAATCTGCCTCTATATCTTTATGATCTAGCAGAGCATCTCAGAAGAAATCTGTATCAGGCTCCTGTCAGCATGTATTTGTTGGACTCAGCAATATTGTCTGGGTCTGGTGGCTGTGTTTGCACTAGATCTCCAACTGGTACAGTGTCAGGATAGCCTTCATTTTTGCTTCCAACTCTTTCTCCATATTTCCTCCTGTGAATGTTTTTGTTCTCCATTCTAAGAAGGACTGAAGCATCTACACATTGGTCTTCAAAATTCTAGAGCTTCATGTGGTCTGTGAATTGTATCTTGGGTAATACAACCTGTTGGGCTAATCAGCAAGAGCACACCATTTTTATTGTTGTTTTTGTTTGTTTGTTTGGTTGGTTTTTGTGATTGGTTACCTCACTTAGGATGATATTTTCTACTTTCATCTATTTGCCTAGGAATTTCATGAAGTCATTGTTCTTAATAGCTGAGTAGAACTCCACTGTGTAAACTTACCACATTTTCTGTATTTATTTCTATGTTCAAGGACATTGGGTTGTTCTAGTTAATGACTATTAAAAAGACTGCTATGAACATAGTGGAACATGCATCCTTGTTATATGTCGTAGCATCTTTTGGGTATATTGCCAGGAGTGGTATAGCTGGGTCCTCATGTAGTACTCTGTCAAATTTTTTGAGGAACCCCCAGAATGATTTCAAGAGTGATTGTACCAGCTTGCAATCCCACCAACAATGCAGGAATATTCTTTTTTCTGCACATGGTGGTTAGCACCTGCTCTCACCTCAGGTATTGTTCTTATCCATTGTGATTGGTATGAGGTGGAATCTCTGAGCTGTTTTATTTGCATTTTTCTGATTACTAAGGAAGTTGAACATTTCGATAGGTGCTTTGAGGCTATTTTATATTCCTCAGTTGTGAATTCTTTTCTTAGCACCCATTGCATTTATAATGGGGTTATTTGATTCTTTCAAGACTAACTTTTGAGTTCTTTGTATATATTGGATATTAGCCCTCTATCAGATGCAGGATTGGCTAAGATATTTTCCCAATATCTTGGTTGCCATTTTAGCCTAACGACTGTTACCTTTGCCTTACAGAAGCTTTATGAGGTCCCATTTGGCATAAGCCATTGGTCTTTTGTTCAGGAAATTTCCCCATATTCCCATATGTTCAAGACTCTTCCCCACTTTCTATTCTATTAGATTGAGTGTATCTGGTTTTATGTGAAGGTCCTTGATTCCTTGAATTTGAGCTTTTTACAGGGAGATAAAAAATGAATAAATTTGCATTATTATATGTGTTGACCTACATTTAGACAAGCACCATTTGTTCAAAATGTTATCTTTTTTCCACTGTATGGGTTCAGCTCCTTTGCCAAAGATCAAGTGACCATAGGAATGTGGGTTTATTTATGGGTCTTCAATTCTATTCCATTGATTTACCTTCCTGGCTGTGTATAAGTACCATACATTTTTATTACTATTGTTCTTTAATAGAGATTGAGGTAAAAATGTTGATTTCCCCAAAAATTCTTTTATTGTTGACAGTGTTTGTTATCTTAGTTTTTTGTTAGTCCAAATGAATTTGAGAATTTCTCTTTCCAATTCTATGAAGAATTGAGGTGAAATTTTGATGAGGATTACATTGAATCTATATATTTATTTTGGGAAGATGGCCATTTTGACTATATTAATCTAGCCAATCCATGAGCATGGGAGATATTTCCATTTTTGGTATCTTCTATAAATTATTTCTTCAGAGACTTGATATTGTAGTTATATAGATCTCTCACTTGCTTGGGTAGAGTCACAACAATATATATTATTTGGGGCTATTGTGAAATGTGTCATTTCTCTAATTTCTTTCTAAGCCGGCATATCCTTTGAGAAGAGTAAGGCTACTGCTTTGTTTGAGCTAATTTTATATCCAGCCACTTTGCTGAATGTTTTTATCAAGTTTAGGAGTTCTCTGGTGGAATTTATGGGGTCACATAAATATATTATTTTATTATCAACAAATAGTAATATTTTGATTTTCTCCTTTTCAAGTTTTATCCCTTAGTTCTCCTTTTGTTTTCTAATTGCTCTAGCTAGAACTTCAATTCCTATATTGCTTATGTAGAAAGAGAGGGCCATTCTTGTCTAGTCTCTAATTTTATTGGAATTACTTCAAGTTTCTCTCCATTTAGTTGAATGATTTGCAGTATGTTACTTTGACTACGTTTAGGTATGTGTCTTGAATTCCTGATATTTCAAGAATTTTAACGTTAAGGGTGTTGAATTTTGTCAAATTATTTCTCAGCATTTATGGAGATGATCATGTGTTTCTTTTTCTAGGAGTTTGCTTATATAGTAGATTATGTTAATGTATTTCCATATATTGAACCACCATGGCATCCGTGGGATAAAGCCTACTGGATTTTGATAGATGATCATTTTGAGGTGTCTGTAGATTCAGTTTCTGAGAATTTTTTGTGTATTTTTGTATTTATATTTAAAGAGAGATTGGTCTGAAATTTTCTTTCATTGTTGGGTCATTGTGTGATTTAGGTATAAACATAGTATAAGTGTCAAAGAAAAAAATTAGTGTTCCTTCTGTTTCTAATTTGTGAAATAGTTTGTAGTATATTGGTATAAGGCCTTCTCTGAAAGTCTGGTAGAATTCTTTTCTAAACTGATCTGGTGCTAAGCTTTTATTGGATAGGAGGTTTTTGATGACTGCTTCTATTTCTTAGGTGTTATGTGACTGTTTAGATAGTGTATCTGATTCTTATTTAACTTTGGTATCTTGTATGTGTCTAGGAAATTGTTCATTTTGTTCAGATTTTCCAATTTTAATGAGTGTGTGCATTCATAGTAGTATCTGATATGTTTTTGAATTTATTCAGTTTCTGTTATTTTGTTTCCCTTTTCATTTCTGATTTTCTTAATTTGAATACTGTCTCTGTGCCCTCTGGTTAGTCTGGATAAGGGTATATCGATCTTGTTGATTTGTTTTTAAAGAAACAACTCCTGGTTTTGTTGATTGTTTGTATAATTCTTTTTGTTTCTAATTTAATTTAAACTCTACTTTAATTTCAGCCCTGAGTTTGATTGTTTACTGCCCTCTACTCCTCATGTTTATTTGCCTCTTATTGTTCTAGAGATTCAATATGTGCTGTCCAGTTACTTGTGTATTATCTCTTTAGTTTCCTTTTTGAGGCACGAAAAGCTATGGGTTTTTCTCTTAGCAATGCTTTCATTGTGTTACATAAATTTTGTTAATTGTCCCTTTATTTTCATTAAATTCTGAAAAGTCTTGAATTTCTTTCTTTCTTTCTTTCTTTCTTTTTTTATTCTTTCATCATTCAATTATTGAGTAGAGCATTGTTCAGCTTCCATGTTTATGTAGACTTTTTGTCATTTTTGTAGTTATTAAAGACCAGTCTTATTTCATGGTGATCTGAGAGTATAAATGGGATGAACTCAATTCTCTGATATATCTTGAGGCCAATTTTGTGACCAATTATATGATCAGTTTTGGAGAAGATACCACGAGGTGCTGACAAGTTATATCCTTTTGTTTTAGAATAAAATGTCCTATAAATACTTGTTAAATCCATTTGATTTATAATATCTGCTTGTTTCACTGTATCTCTCATTATTTTCTGTTTCAATGATCTGTTCATTGATGAAAGTGTGATGTTGAAGTCTTCTACTATTATTGTTTAAGGTGCAATGTATGCTTTGAGCTTCAGTAAGGTTTTTTTTTTTTTTTTTTTTTTTCTTGTTTTATTTTTTTTAACGTAGGTGCCTTTGCATTTGAACTATATATATTCAGAATGATATTTCATCTTGGTGGATTTTACCTTTGAAGAGTATGAAATGCCCTTCCTTATCTTTTGAGAACATTTGGTTGAAAGTCTGTTTTGCTTGATATTAGAATGACTACTCCAGTTGTTCTTTTCCCCACCTTGGGACCAGTTGCCTGAAAAATTGTTTTTAGGCTTTTACTCTATGGTAGCTTCTGTCTTTGTCACTGAAGTGTGTTTTCCATATCAAATAAAATGTTGGGTCCTCATTATGTAACCAGTCTGTTAATCCATGTTCTTTAATTGGGGAATTGATTCTATTACTGTTGAGAGATATTAGGAACTGAAGACTCTTGGTTTTTTGTTATTTTCATTGTTAGAGGTAGAATTCTGCTTGTGTGGCTGTCTTCTTTTTGGTTAGTTGAAAGAAGATTACTTTCTTGTTTTTGCTATTTTGTAGTTTCCCTCCTTTTAATTGAGATTTTCATCTATTGTTCTTTGTAGGGCTAGATTTCTGGAAAGGTACATTGTAAATTTGGCTTTGTCATGGAATATCTTGGTTTTTTCCTTCTATGTTAATTGACACTTTTGCTGGATATAGTAGCCTGGGCTCCATTTTTGGATCTTCTACATTCCATAGTCTCTGTTGAGAAGTCTGGTATAATTTTGATAAGTAAGCTCATATAGGTTATGTGACATTTTCCCTTACTGCTTTTAATATTCTTTATTTGTTATGAGCATCTAGTGTTTTGACTATTATGTGATGGAAGAAATTTCTTTTCTGGTTCAATCTATTTTGACATTGTGGGTTTCTTGTATGATTATGGGCAGGACCTTCAGTAGATTTTTGTTTGTTTGTTTGTTTTTGTATTGTTTTTCTAGGTTTTTTTTTTCTGTGCTCTCAGGTGTGTCAGTACTCCTAGGGGACCAGTTATGTCCCAGCAGGGTCTTTGTAAAGAGTGCTCTTGTTCCAGGTCAACTTCAGGGACAGGAGAAATTCAGAAAGATCTGTTCCTAGACTGATCCTTAGTTTCTGTGCCTTGAGGGCTCTGGGCAGGTTCCTTTTGTTCAGAAATTTGAGAAGAGGCTATGGTCTAACCTGTGCTCTCTGGTGTGTCACTACTCCTGTTAGACTGGTTATTGTAACTGGTGTTCCTTATCTCTGATTGTTATCTTATTGTTTGAGTCACCTTTTAGCTTTCCATAGTTTCAAATTAGTGGGATTCTGAAGATTTATATCACAGTGATCACTAGTCTTATTTAGACTGTATCTTCCATATAGCAAGAGAACAAATTAAGAAAAGACAGTAATTCAATGGAGTGTAAAATCTTTACTAGGTAAGTTTTCTAAAAATATTTTCAGAGTAAATACACAGAAATCTTTCCAAGAATTTTCTTTCTTTCTTGGGAAGAGCTTTTGTGAAATATTTCTCTGAGTTAAAGCATTTCCTTGTTTGACATTTGTTTACAATTATAACCGCAACAACAACAACAAAAAAACATAATAGTATTTAAAGTATATTTGGGGACATAGAAAATGAGCTAATAGGGGATATCATTTACCTTGTAAACTGAAAACCTTAACTCAGGTCACCAGTATATATTCAACAGTAAGTCATAGAATTTAATATTATGTTGTGTGTGTGTGTGTGTGTGTGTATATATACATATATATATATACATATATATATATATATATATATGTATATATATATATATGTATATATATAATTCCATTAGACTTTAGAAACTGAAAGACAAACAGGAGAATGTCTAAAGCTCATGATCAAATCAGCATGGAATACACAATGAGTACCTGTTTTCAAGGATTTCCTAATGTAAGTATGCATTACCTGTATATACACAGAAACACTAACAGTGCATTAAGCACACACAAACTTTGTTTCTTTTCCACTTTAAAATAAATATTTTAGGTTGAAATAGAACTGAAAGTTTTAATGCCTAACATTTCCTTCTTCCACAGGTTTCTCATACTCAAATTGATAATTATTTTTGTTAATCACAACACAGAGATATGTAATATGCTATGTCTGTTTTGTTGACAGTACATAAATGTTTTCAAGCCTTACTACTCTGTATTAGACAATAGATAACAGGATCATCAATGGAAGAAGTTAATTCTTCTACTCTCCATAATTATTAGTTGAATATAGTTCTTTATCTAAGGATAGGACCCTGTGAAAATTTTATACTTGCACAGTACCATGTTCGCTGATATTGCTATTGATCCAGACCTATTTATGAACCCGCTTCGACATAAGAGGGTTTCAAAGGAGTTTTTTTTTTTTTAATTTAATTATTATTTTGGGGGTATCTTAAAATCTTTTCATCCCTCTTTTGTAATATTACCTAAACCATTAAATTCGAAAGCTGTAATATGCATATATCTTTTGGAATCTGGCTTCCCACATCTTGACTTTAAACAATTCTGTATTATTTGTGGTCTACATTTTTTGGGAAGAAGAGCCTCTCTGATGCACATATTAACTACATGTATCTGTGGATATAAAGATAAAGTTTTGAATGTAGTAATGATTTATTCTGTTTTAGCAAAATGCTGATAGTATACTCCTTTCTGAGGTCCATGACTTCGGTAACATTCCAAAGCTAGGTGTATTTCCTGGTGCAGTAATAATTTTTTCTCATGTTGAATGAGCCCTAAGATTAGAAAGCAGTTATTGCCATCTATATTCAAGTATCCCTTATTGATACTTGCATGTTGATAATTGTGATTTTGAAACAAGGTAGGATTATGTAAATGCTTTCCTCTCTCAGCAACCTGTATTCGGTTTGTTTTCTGAATCTGCGGAAGCTAGACCACACAGACAGTCTATCAGCTGAGATGAACCTCAGATCAGCTGAGTACTATTTCACAAAATTTTAGTGTCTTCAACATATAAGCCATAAACTCAAGCCCGAAGAGACAACTGCGATTACAATAGTCTATTTTGTTCTTCTTTGAACTTGATAATGATTAATAGCACATTTATATTACCAACATCATCATGTTCCTGTTTGTTTTAGGGCAAGCTTTTAGTAATACAACTATGTTTGAACTAAATAATATAAGCATTTGTATATTACAAATGATTAATAGTAAGATTAAGATGTTCTATTGTAGGACTCTACAAGTGTATACATTTAAAAGAAAGTTGACCAAGGAAGGCTCTACCCACTGATGCTTCTATACTGCACTCTGTATTCCTAAGACTCAGGGAATGTGATGGAAAAAATAAATGGAAGATTTTAAGAACCAGAGGACCTAATATCTGTTTTAACTTTGTGGTGGTTTTCTTGGTCCAAGAAATGACTCTATTAGGAGGTATAGCCTTGTTAGAGTACCGTGGCCTTGCTGATTGAACTATGACACTCTTAGGTAGCTTTGAGAGCCTCCTACTAGCTTCCTGGAAGTCAGTCTTTAGCCTGCCTTCAAATCAAGATGTAGAATTCTCAACCTTCCTGGAGTTCCTGTCCTGATTATTTTGGTGATGAACAACAATGTGGAAATGTAAGCTGAATAAACCTTTTCCTCCCCAACTTGCTTCTTGGTCATGATATTTGTGCAAGAATTGAAACCCTGACTAAATCACTGGAAATGATTCTTATGATATTGTGGGGAAGAATGCAGCTGCCCTTTGCCTTTGTCTTAAGTCTGCCTAAGAAGCTTAATTGCATTGAAAAGGAAGTTTTAGAAAAGCCAAATATTTACATTTTCCTGTGATTTGCTCTCACGAAGTGTATTTTGGTCAAACTTAGCAGGCCTAGAAAAGAAAAAATACAAACTGTATGGTTTAAGTAATTAAAGGGCACTAGGAAGTACAATGGAGCTATATCCTGTGTTTAACAGATTAAGGGAGGGGTAAATTTGTGGCAACATCATACCCAGATAAGCTTATTTGTTCATGTATCTGTCATTGAACAAGGAATAATTGTATCCTGTTAGACACTATTTTTACTGGGTTATTGTTTTTAATTTGGACTTTTAATCAGAAATGAACAATATAGAAGTAGAAGACACAGGATTTTGATCTGAATCTTGAAAAATTCTGGCAATGAAATGCTTAGGCCTAGGCATGGTGGCACAAAACTTTATTGATTAAATTTTATTAGGTATTATATGTGTAATATTTGATAATCATTTTTTTCAAAGTAAGGAAGAGGGATATATTTAGTGATTTCATCAGCAATTACTCATAGTGCCTGGAAAGCAACTAGTCTGCTAGTTGCATAATTAAACATGGATTAATAAGCCCAAAGCTTTGTGTCTCCTAGATATTCTGCATCAGGTTCTCTCTTTTCGCCATGGTGGTAATTACTATTTTGACATGTGTGTGACTTTTATACTCAGTCCTCTGAGGTGACCCAACTGACTGTCTGTAAAATTATGAAGAACAGAATGCTTCGGAGACAACTGCTGTGGTCATAGTTAGGAAAGTTTAGGTTTGAAAGGTATGCAGTGAACCTAGAAAAAAAGCAAAAGGAGATTGGGGAAATATATTATTTAGGCTTTTGTTTATGTTAGTAGAATGAAAAACTAATTCAAAGTTTTAGTTACATAATTAAATCACATAAAAAGTAAAACAAAGTGTACACAGACATTACCATACTGGTTGGAAAACATCTGCTTATGAAGTATGCATGTTCATAGGCTTATGTAATTCACACAAACTTCCCTTAAAGTTTTTGTATTTTAGCCAACATAAACTTTTAAGGGCTTGTTACTTGTTCTGTTGAAATGTTAACTGTGAACTTGTAGTCTTACCAAGGAGACTTTTATTTTCCAGATCTAGGATATTATATATTTGTTTTTTAATGTTAAGATATAGTTAAAAATCTAATTTATGTCATAAAAATATGATTCTTGAATAATATATATATATATACTTGAAGAACATGAAAATAATTTGTAGAATAATTTTTATAAAAAGTTTCCATTAACTTTGACAAACTGTACTCTTAATATTTTCAATTTGTGGAAGGACAGAAAAACCTAATTTAAAAAATGGACTGACCTTTTTTCCTAGAATTCTATCTACAACCAGAAATCCTCTAACACCACACTAGTATAATCCTAAAGTAATCAACTTCTTTGCTCCTATGATTTTAATACTTTTATTGTTCTTTCTGTTACTAATTAAATTGAAGCAAGGGCAATTAGCTTTGGCAAACTCTAATTAGTGTTCATTTTATGAATTTAACAAAAACAAATCAAATAAATAAACGGAAGACCTTTTCAACATCCCTTTGAATTTTTCTTCCCAACCCCCAATTACCTTAGAGTCAGTTCACCAAGCTATTCAAAATACTGAATTCTTTTGACCTTTTGTTTAACAAAATCTCAGGGTACATATTAATTTACTTGGCAAACATTTATTGTTGTTTCACCTGACTTGAAATGAGATCTGCAGTCTCTTTGATAAATGAACCAGAAGGTTTCCTGGCTTCTCCAAACCTTGCAGAATTACTTTTATTCCATACTGAAATGATATCTTAAAATTTTCAGTTGGTGTGTCTCCAGGGAATCTGATATCCCTTTGATTCCTATTTCTGTAGCAATAGGTCTATTTTTCATCTGCTCTCAGTAACAATACACTATTGACGAAAAGGCTAACCTTCTGAAACATGAGCTCTTTAAAGTCTTCACACCTTAGTATAACTCATTGCCAATCTATAATAAAGTCTGAAGCTAGTGGCTGCTTACTGGTGCATTGTTACTGGAAACCTTTTCTCGGGCATTGGGCTTGTCACCATTTTGTCTTAGTTAAGTATAACTGTGAAACTTACATGAACCTATTTTGATATAAGGTTATGTGGTCTTTAAATAGATCTGTCCCATAATTATGAATGGAAAAATTGCAGTTTTAATTCATACTTGAGGCCATATAAATAGGTTGCATTTGACTGATAAGGGTAAGGGACCAGGAAAGGAGAAATAGGAGACCAACATGTTCTCAAGCTAAATAGAAAGGGACTGTCTTTCATTAAAGGAGCTAAGGATGCCTAGAAATACCTGGGCTTCTTCAGGTCTGTTAGAAATTATATTTTAGGCATATAGTACATTCCATAGACATATAAAACATGTCTTCCATCAGATGAATACATATAGATGCACAAAGAGTTGGATAAAGAAACGTAACAGTTAGTGATAAGTAAAAACAGCAAGCCAGGGAAAGGAATGGATCCTCTACCCATTACTTTCCAAATTTGCTCATGGACACAAGGAGGACCATGAGTGCTATTAAAATGCTTTCATCACATGAACATAAAATGAAAATTAAAAAAAACATAGATCTCTACTTTGGGCACCATGATATTAACTATCCTTATTCATATCTTCCTAGGGTAGGAAGAAATAAACCTACATGATATTTAAACCATGTAGGTGTATTTGCTTTTATATCAAGTTGTTGACAAATTTGTTTTTTTTTTTTCTTTTATTGGATGTTTTCTTTGTTTACATTTCAAATGTCATCCCCTTTCCCAGTTTCCCCTCTCAAACCCCCTATACCTTCCCTTCTCCTCCTGCTTCTATGACGGGGCTCCCACACCCACCCATTCCCTTCAACCTCTTCACCCTACACTGGGTGACTTTCCCCTACACTGGGTTATAGAGCCTTGGCAGGACCAAGGGCTTTTTTTTCTCCCATTGCTGCACCACAAGGCCATCCTCTGCTAGATATGCAAGTAGCTGGAACACCTGTGAAGATCTAAATGCAGGGAAAATCTAACAGGAATACACTGAATGAATTGTTTAAAACAAAATATTAAAAATTCAAAAAATAAATATTTCTAGCTTCCACATTAAAATGTACCCTTCCAAATGTAAGCTATAAATGAAGAGAATTTCTACCCCTCAATGCTGAGACCAGCATCCCAAGGTAAGAAATGTTCGCATTTTCTCAGGTACAAGTTACAACATTTCATGCTTTAAAACACAGGTCACTATTTTGATATTATAAACTCTAAACTATCCCCATGATCCAGGCCTCATCCACCCTCCCTCTGCTTTCACTGCCACCTCCTTCAGGGATTTGATTGTGGCTTAACACAACACCTTTTAAATGTTTTTATATCTTCCATCAAATAAAACATCTTCTATTTTTTCACCACTTTTATCCTTTCAGCCTTTAAACTATAGTCCTAAGGTTCTTCACCGTTGAACCAGCTTATAAATTGCTCAATTTAAAAGTGTCTTCAAATGCTCTAAAAAATAGCAGTATTATTTCAGTACATCCAGCAGGTTTTTACCCTAACATGGCTTCTGGGGGTAAAAGCCATATGTAAAATACTGCATTAAGCATAAGACTAAGTTCTGTTATTTAGATATGTCAGCAGAATTTAAACTCTGAGTTTTAATTTGTCTTTGATGTACTCCTTGGACTACATGTGTATACATAGACAGACAAACACAATTACTCAATTCAGGCATCTGCGCATATAAATGTGTCAATTGCAGGCTAAGAATGTGCTGTTGGCCTTTTTTTTTTTTTTTTTAATCAGTTCACTCATTCTGATATAGAATTAAATGAAACTATTTTTATATTTAGTTATAAATTCAATGGAAAATTGTTTGCTAAAAAAATCAATAAGCTATTTTCACTGAATTGTGCAGCAAAATTTAACCAGATGAAACTTATTTTATGTATCAGTGTTCATGCTCTCATACACAGAAACCTTGAGGACTGGTTACTTATATGTAGGATGCCATCACATACGCTCTTTGAATCGATATTCTTTTTTATTTTCTTTTTGCTCTATGTAGTTTTTAGATAGGCCTTGAACACTGATCCTCCATGATTTAGCTCCCAAATTCTGGGCCCTCCAGTATCTATTAAATTTAATGACCCTTAATTGTTTTTTTCTACACATTAAACACTTTTATTTACAGCCCATCACAGTACCTGTCTCCTCTCATTCTCCCCTCACATATACCTTCCACTCTATCCCTTGCCTTATTTTCTGAAATGAGATATTTTCCCCACCTCCAGGCCAACCTATACTGAGAATCAAGTCTCTGCAGGATTAGGATCATCCTCTTCCACTGACATCAGAAATGTTGACCCATTTAGGGGACTCCACAGAGTGGTAACAATCATGGACAGTCCCTGCTTCAGCTTTTGGGGAACTCAGATGAAGATCAACCTTCTCATCTGATATTTTTCTTCAGGAGGAGTAGGTCCAACCTGTGTATTCTCTTTGGTTGGTGATTAGTTCTCTGGGGGCCATCAAGTGTTCAGCCTAATTGACTGTTGATTTTCTTGTAAAGTCCCCTTCTACTTCCTCAATTCCTCTCTCAACTTTCTCTCTCTCTCTCTCTCTCTCTCTCTCTCTCTCTATATATATATATATATATATATATATATATATATATATATATATATATATATATATATATATAGTCTAGTGCTAACACTGCTAATTAATTAGCCCCGAGAATATCTGTTCTTTTAGAGCAGAACCCTAATGTAATTGGCAAGATTTACATTTCTGAACTGCATTTGGATGACTGGTCAAAGAAATTAACATTATATAATCTGTTGAAAAACAATTCCTCTTTGTACATGTGAATATAAGCATCTTTCATTTTTGAAAGAAACTAGCTTCAACTTTTATTATTTTTATTAAATTTTATTGTTTCTATTTTATTGGATTTTTTTTGTATTTACATGTTAAATGTAATACCCTGTCCCTCACTCACCTTCCTCCTTCCCCTTAACTTCCTTTCATGAAGATTTCCCTTGTCCAATCACACTTTCCACCTCAGTGCTTTGGCTGGTTGATGGTGTTGTTCTTTCCATGAGGTTGCAAATATTTTAGCACTTATCGTCCCTTCACTAGCTCTTTCATTGGGATCCCTGTGTTCAATCTGATGTTTAGATGCAAGCATCCTCATTTGTATCTATGTGACTCTGGGAGAGCCTCTGAAGAGACATCCATGTCTGGTTCCTGCAAGTAAACACTTCTTGACATCAATAATAGTGCATGGGTTTGGTCGCTGCATATAGGGTGGTTCTCCAGATGAGGCAGTCTCTGTAGATCTTTTCTTCAATCTCTGCTCTTCTATTTGACCTTGTATTTCCTCCCCTGTTCTGTTCAGACTTCTATGAAGGACTGAGACATCCACGTAATAATCTTTCTTCTTTTTGAGCTTCATAAATTCTGTGGGTTGTTTCTTGGGTATTCTGAGCTTTTTTTTTTTTTTTTTTTTTTTTTTTTTTTGGAGTGGGAGGCTTAGTATCCACTTATAAGTCAGTACATACCATGAGTGCTCTTTTGTGATAGGGTTACAATCACTCAAGATGATAGCTTTACCTTTTCTTATTTTTAAGACGATTCAATGAATTATATTTTAAAAAATATAAATTTCAGTAGAGTAAGGAGAGTTATAAGGTATTGTTTGGAGGAAGAAAAAAGAAAGGAAATTCATAGTAAAATTATTATCTTAAACAAATAAAAGGAAATTGAATCTAAGAAACAGCTAATGAATTAGATGAGTACTATATGTTTGGGATGACGGCAAGATTTTTAAAAATAAAATTAGCCACCATATATTGATTGTATGGTTAATTTTAAGTCACTATCTCAAATATGGTAAACAAAGACAATTTTTACAATGTTGAATCACAATGCCATGAGAGTGCTTAAATCTTAAGTCTGCTTTATCCCTTTGTGTGACAGTTAAAAAATGAGTCACCCTCTCATTTGCTTCCACATTATTATAGCAAACTTTAAATCAGGATTTAATGTCATGAATTGTAGTGTAGATCAAAAAGTGAATGTGGAACACAGTTGTTATTTTATATAGTGTCTGTCTCTCTTGTGATTTTATATAGTTTTTGTCTCTCATTAGTTCTCTTACTAGATATTCCATTCCATAGTTCACATATATTGTTGAAGGCTTACTCTCTCTCTCTCTCTCTCTCTCTCTCTCTCTCTCTCTCTTTCTCTCTCTCTCCCTCTCTTTCTCTCTCTCTGTGTGTGTGTGTGTGTGTGTGTGTGTGTTTGAGAGAGATTGTGTGTTTGTGTCTCTGTTTGCATATGCATGCTTTTATATCTGTGTATTTATGCATATATGCATTGTGTATTGTGTATGTGTATAATTGTGTGTATATTTTTGTGTTCATGCACTCTGAAAGAATAACTTACTCAAAAGTAAAAAAGTTTGTATGTATTTTGGGGAAAGTTTACATATTGCTTTTACTGAAAAATAAAGAGTGTTTTATTCCACATTATTCTATTTTTAATAATTTTATCTTTATTACATCATTTCTGATTCTTTTCATTGAATGATTCTTTGGAAATTTATTAAGTAAATGGCATGATGACAACTCAAACATCAAAATAAATTTGAGGAGGCAAACTTAAATTTTTCAAAAAGAAACCTATCTTTTTTTTTTCTAGTTTCACAATGCCCACACCCAGTCCTTGCATTATTGATAGCACACTCTTTTTATTTCAAACAATATTCTCCCAGAAGCCTAGTGGCTAGAACACCACTCTGAAATGCTCTTGATATTCTTATCTTTCAAAGTATGACTAAAATTAGCCATTTCCTTGTGCTTATAACATTATATCATTCTCTAGCATGAAGAGTGAACTCTTGTAAATCTTCCCAAAACTGCTTTAAGGGACTATGAAGCACATATCAAGATTTATCACAGGAACAATTCCATTTTTTTAGTTCCTGTTTTCAGAATTTATATATTCTTGGGAGCTGACACAATATTAACTGAAGGAACTTAAGAATAAAAGTGACTTTTACAGTTCAAAGTTTAAAGCTTTTGTTAGAGTGGAGAAATTATGTTGGCAGAAACTGTACAGTCAATCGTTATCTTGTAGACAATAGCAAATAAAAGGGAGAGATAATCCTGATACTAGCTTTCTCTCTGTTTAGAGTTAGTCCAGAAACCTATATGTGTCTTATTTGTTTGGATAAAAACATACAGTAATAACAATAAAAATTTTCATAACACACTTAGAGTTGTGCTTCTTTGGTAAATTAAATATGCCAAAATATATTGAGAGTGAATGCATTAGTATACCAAATATAAATTATTCTGAGATAGAAGACCCTAAGTGAAATAAGCCTGTGATCTTATTGAAGTTTTAATTTCTTCCTTTTTATGGGACATTCTTTGTATTTACAATTCAGGTGTTATCCCCTTCCACCAATGCCAAACTGCAACACCCCCCCCCCATTGCCGCCTTGAAGGTACAACCTCGCCCAACATCCCTGTGCTACCTCAGAACTTGGTATTCCCCTACACTGGGAAAATGAGCCTTCGCTGGACCAAAGGCTTCTCCTCCAGTTGATGCCAGAGAATGCAATCTTTTGCTACACATGCACCCGGAGCCATGGCTTTCTCCATAATAACTTATTGGTTGGTGTTTTAGTCCCTGGGAAATGTGATGGATTTGGTTAGTTGATCATTTTGTTCTTCTCATGACGTTGAAGACCCTTTCAGATCCTTCAGTCCTTTCTCTAGCTCCTTCATTGGGTCCCTGTATTTGGTCAAATGCTTAGCTACAAACATCCTCCTCTGTTTCAGTCTGGCTCTGGCAGTGCCTCAGAAGGGGCATCCATATCAGTGTCTCACCAGTAAGCACCACTTGACATCAGCAATTGTGTGAGGATTTAGTGGCTGCATATGGGATGGATTCCTAGGTAATGCAGTATTTGGATGATCTTTTCTCCAATCTCTGTTCTTCTATTTGTCCTATTATTCCCTCCCACCAATGTTCTCCCTTCTAAGAAGAACTGAGGCATCTACCTTCTGGCCTTCCTTCTGTTTGAGCTTCAAAAGGTTGTTGTTTTAACAAAAGGTTGTGTAAATGTACCACAATTTTTGTATCCATTCCTCTGCTGAGGGACATGTGGGTTATTTACATCTTCTGGCTATTACACACTACAATGAACTCATTGCCTCTTTACAGTTGAGCTGTGCTACACTGAAAAACATTACCAATGCCAGTTGATTTATTTTCCAATTCTTCCCTGCCTAAACATTTAGTAACAAATTGTAATCATAAACACAATAGATGATATTCACTGTAAAGTCTATTGGACTTAAAAGTTTACAGTTAATATGCACATGGTGTGTCTGCAAATATTCTATAAAGGATATAAATGAAAAAAAAGATGACATAATGTGAAGATGGCTGACATAATCTCATACTCACTCTGGGCTAAAAACGTGAACAAAGGAGGGGAAGAAGAGGAAACAAATCCAAGAAAGATAATTCATTTCTCTCTGTTTATTTATAGGAAGCAAAGTATGACCAGCCAGATCACATCACTATCCCTGTGACTGACTATAGTCCTCAAAATAATGAGATAAAATCATTTTTGCATAAGTTACATTGTCTGTATTTGTCACGGGATGTCATGAATTAAAAATAGAATGAACTTGTATTAGTACCTAAACAGTTGTTATAACCAAGACATTCATGTGGCCCCACTGCGTTGGACAACATGGTAGGAAGATTGTAGAAGAGTTTGAGAAATCAGGTTGGAGCAGCACTAGCATGTTAGAAAGAGAGACTAATTGGTAATTTCATTAATAGTCTGGGAGACAATTTAAGTGGAATTTTCGAATGAAAGCCAGTTGCATTAGATTTCAGAGGGAAGAAAGACACTTATCTGGTAGTGGGGTCAATATCATTCATGAAATATAATATCAAAGAATCTTCCACATTCTGTCTATTCCCTGAGAACTTGACTGAGCATTATATATAAATTTAGAATATGAATTTCAAGACAATTTAACATCCAGGCTGCGACAAGGATACTGTACACTGATCTTGGATTTCTATGGTAACAGAATGTAGAAATATTACATGAAATTGGGAAGCTTGGTGTAATAAAGTTTATGTGATAGTTTAAATATCCTATTACTATACATTTTAAAAAGATTAGTTCCACTGAAAGGAAGTTATAGTCAGAAATGGCAAAAATTAGAGAGGTGCATTAGTGTGGTTTTCTCTGGTTCATTTCTCTGTGTTTTCCCTCATATCATTTTATGTTTATAATTAACTTTTCTTTTAATCAATTTTAAATCCTAATCTTCATTTTTCTTTTAGAATCAAAAAATAATTTGAGGGATTAAAAATAAACTATTAGGATCAGAATGGTTAACATTAGCAAACTCTAGTATTAAGAAAAATCTCTATGTATATTTACAAGCATGCAAGTTTGTATGAAAACAGTCCATTTATATTTTTAGCAATATAGCTGAGATTTTGGAGAACATGTGAAGCTGTTGGTTTTGAGAATAATATTTGTGAATGAACTTCAAGCTTTACAGTGGGATTGTATGTGCAATGTAACCTGGCTAATGATAGAAAAATCAGTGGAACAATAGTTGATACACATATGAACTATTTACATGGAGAAACCACAAAGGAATTGGAAATCCAGATTATTGTAATGTAAGTTTCTGAAATAATAGAGCAATGAGCATATAAATATGATTTTAATGAATTTTAGCACTTTTTAAAATAACTTAAAGCAAGTATAGTAAATAATTTAGTCCTAGAGAGTGTATTGTGCTCATTGGTCAGGAAATAAATGAATTGAGTAAATGACATCACTTAGGAAGGCATCATATATTTTGTATATAATGAATTTGCTTCATACATTTTCATAATAACAGATAGATTCTAAAAAGAATGTTATCTAGATGTATATTTGTATGTGAGTTTTCAAGAAAGTTTTACATCTAGTCTGTGAAAAGGATGCTGTTCATTAAACGTGGATTGCTATGGGAAAGGAATGAAGTAACTTTACATGAAACTTGGCAGTTTGAGGTAGAACTGAGTTTATGTGATAGGTTAAATTCCCTGTAACTATAATTGCTAAAGAGATTAGCTCCACTAAAATGAACTTGTAGTCACAAACTTCAAGGTCTATGATCACGCATGCATGTAGAAAGAACACACACACGAACAGGAGATATTAAATGAATAAATATGAGTAAATAATGAAATAAAAATCTATGTAAATATTCTGGTTTTATCTTATTTTTTCATTTTAATACTAAAAAGTTTTTATTTTATCATTTTATTGGATATTCTCTGCATTTACAATTCAAAGGTTATCACCTTTCCCACAACTCCAATTCCCTCTATCCCTCCAATTGCCTCCATGTAGATACTTCTTCTCCTAACCACACATTCCCACCACAGAGAATTGGCATTTCTGTAACTGGGAAAACAAACCTTCACTGGACCAAAGGTCTGTCCACCCATTGATACCAGACAATGCTATCCTCTGCTACATATGCAACTAGAGCAATGAGCATCTCCATGTTTACACATTGGTTGTTTAAGTCTCTGGGAGCTCTAGAGGGTTTAGTTGGTTGATATTATTGTTCTATATTTTCTCATTTTTTAAATTTATTTTAAAAACCAAAGATAAAAGAAAAAAATTTAAACTTTTTGCATAAAAGTATACAAATACAATTGTGTCAGAGCTTGATTTTTTTTTTTCTTTTTTTTAAGGTTTGATATTCTGCACTAAGGTATTACTAGTTACAATGAGCAAAAAGTGCATGTAAAACATGATGTAACCTATAATTAGTCAACAAATTCTTGGTGTGTAGGGATTGAGCATGACTGTTTTTTTTGTTGTTGTTGTTTTGTTTTGTTTTATTTTTTTCTTGAACTTCACACAATCTGTGAGTTGTTTCTGGGGCAGTCCGAGCCTCTGGGGTTAGCATGCCAAAATCAGTGACTGCATATTATGTCTGATCTTTTGTGACTGGGTTATCTCACTCAGGAAGATATTCTCTAGATGAAACCATTTTCTTAAGAATTTGGGTAATTCATTTTTTCAGATGGCTGAGTAGTACTCCATTTTGTAAATGTACCACAATTTTTGTATCCATTCATTTACTAAAGGACATCTGGGTTCTTTCAAGCTTCTGGCTATTATAAATACAGCTGCAATGAATATTGTGGTGTATGTATCTTGGTTGTATATTGGAGTGTCTCTGGGATATATGTCCAGAAGTCGAATAGCTGGATCTTCAGGTAGTACTATATCCAATTCTCTGAGGAATCGCCAGACTGATTTCCAGAGTGGTTGTATCAGTTTACAACCCCACCAACAGTGAAGAAATGTTCCTCTTTCTCCACAAACTCCCCAGCATCTATTGTCATCTGAATTTTGAATCTTGGACAATCTGACTGGTGTGAGGAAGAATTTTAGGGTTGTTTTGATTTGCATTTCCCTGATGGCTAAGGATGTCGAGCACTTCCTCAGATGTTTCTCAGCCATTACACATTCCACAAATGAGAAAGTTTTGTTTAGCTCTGTACCCTATTTTTAATAGGGTTGTTTGATTCTCTGGTGTCTAGCTTTTTGAGTTCTTTGTATACCTTGGATATTAGACCTCTCTCTGATGTGGAGTTGGTAAAGACCTTTTCCATTCTGTTGGCTGCCGTTGTGTTTTCTTGACAATATCCTTAGCCTTACAAAAATTTTGCAATCTCATTAAGTCCCATTTGTTAATCTTTTACCTTAGAGCTTGAGCCATTGATATTTTGTTCAGAAAATTTTCTCCTGTTCCTATGTGTTCTAAGGTTTTTCCTACTTTCTCCTCTAATAGATTCAGTGTATCTGGTTTAATGTGGAGATCTTTGATCCACTTACACTTGAGCTTTATACAGGGAGATAAGAAAAGGTCTATTTTCATTCTTTTGCATTCTTAGTTCCAGTTGGAACAGCACCATTTGTTGAATAGGCTGTCCTTTTTCCATTGAATGTTTATGGCTCCTTTGTCAAAAATCAGGTGACCATATACTTGTGGGCTCATTTCTGGATCTTCTATTCTATTCCATTGATCTACGTGCCTATTTCTGTACCAGTACCATGGAGTTTTCAGCACAATTGCCTTGTAATATAGCTTGAGGTCAGGGATAGTGATTCCCGCAGATGTTTTCTTGTTGTTGAGGATGGAATTTGCTATTCTAGGTCTTTTGTTGTTCCATATGAAATTGCAGATTGATCTTTCCAACTCAATGAAGAACTGAGTTGGAAATTTGATGGGATTGCATGGAATCTTTATATTGCTTTTGGTAGGATGGCCATTTTTAAAATGTTGATCCTTTCAATCCATGTGCATGGGAGATGTTTCCATTTTCTGAGATCTTCCTCGAATTCCTTCTTTAGAGGTTTGAAGTTCTTGTCATACAGGTCCTTCACATGCTTAGTTGGAGTCACAGCAAGGTATTTTCTAGTATTTGTGACGATTGTGAAGGGTATCTTTTCCCTAATTTCTTTCTCCACATGTTTGTCCTTTGAATATAGGAAGGCTACTGATTTGTTGGAGTTAACTTTTTATCCAGACACTTTGCTGAACTTGCTCATCAGCTGTAGGAGTTCTCTTGTGGAATTTTTGGGTCACTTAAGTACACTATCATGTCATCTCCAAAGAGTGATAATTTTACCACTTCCTTTTTGATTTTTATACTCTTGATCTTCTTTTGCTATCTAATTGCTCCAGCCAGGAATTCCAGTACTATGTTCAATAGGTAGGTGGCAAGTGGGCAGCATTGTCGAGTCTTTGATTTTAGTGGGATTGCTTCAAGTTTCCCACCGTTAAGTTAGATTTTGGTTGTTTGTTTGCTCTATATTTATTTTATTATGTTATGTATGGACCTTGGATTCCTGTTCTTTCCTGGACTTTTAACATGAAGGGGTGTTGAATTTTGTCAAATGCTTTCTCAGCATCTAATGATATGACCATGTGATTTTGTTCTTTGAGTTTGTTTGTATGGTGTGTTACATTGATGGATTTACTTATATTAAACCATCCCTTCATCCCAGGCATGTAGCCTACTTATTCATGTGGAATGATCGTTTTGATGTGTTCTTGGATTCTATTTGCAAGAATTTTGTTGAGTATTTTTGCATCAATATTTATAAATGAGATTGTTCTGAACTTCTTTTCCTTGTAGGGTCCTTTTGTGGTTTAGGAACAAGGCTTATTGTAGCCTCAAAAAATGAATTAGGTAGTATTTCATCTGATTCTATCTTGTGGAATAGTTTGGAGAGTAATGGTGTTATGTCCGCAATAAATGTCTGATAAAATTTTGCACTGAACATGTATGGACTAGGCTTTTTTTTTTTGGTTGGGAGGCTTTTAATGATTTCTTCTATTTCTATAGGTGTTATGGGATTATTTAGAAGATTTACATGGTCCTGGCTTAATTTTAAAATCTTGTATTTGTCTAGGAATTCATCCATTTACTCCAGATTTCCCAACACTGTGGAGTATAGGCTTTTGTAGTAGGATTTGATGATTTCTTTAATTTTCTCAGTTTCAGTTGTTATGTCTCTAATTTCCTTTCTGATTTTGTTAATAAATATACTCTCTCTTTGCCCACTAGTTATCTGGTTAGGGGATTAGCTATCTTGTTGATTTTCTCAATGAACCATCTCTTGGTTTTATTGATTCTTTCGATGAATCTTTTTGTTTCAATTTGGTCTATTTCTTTCCTAAGTTGGATTATTTCTTGGTGTCTCCTCCTCTTGGGTGTATCTGCTTCCTTTTGTTCTAGAGTGTTTAGCTGTGCTGTCAAGTTGCTGATGTATGCTCTCTACAGTTTCTTTTTGGAAGCGCTCAGATTGATGAGTTTTCCTCTCAGTACTGCTTTCATTGCATCCCATAGTTTTGGTATTTTGTGTTTTAGTTTTCATTGAATTTTTTAAATCCTTATTTTCTTTCTTTATTTCTTCTTTGACCCTGCTATCATTTAACAGAGCGTTGTTTAGTTTCAATGTGTATGTGGTCTTTTTGTTGTCTTTGTTGTTTTTAATGACCAGCCTTAGACCATAGTGATCTGAGAGGATGCATGGGAGTATTTCAATCTTCTTATATCGATTGAGGCTCGTTCTGTGTCCAATTATGTGGTCAATTTTCGAGAAGGTGCCATGGGGTACTGAGAAAAAAGTGTACTCTTTTAGTTTAGGATGATATGTTGTGTAGATATCATTTAATTCCAGTTGATTTATAGTCTCTGCTAGTTTTACAGTGTCCTTGTTCAGTTTCTGTTTCCGTAATCTGTCCGTTGGTGAGAGTAGGGGATTAAAGTCTCCCACTATTATTGTGTGAGGTGACATGTATTTCTTGAGCTTTAGTAGGGTTTCTTTTATGAATGTGGGTGCTTTTGTATTTGGAGCATATATGTTACGGATTGAGAGTTCCTCCTGACCGATTTTCCCTGTAACAAGTAAAAAGTGCCCTTTCTTATATTTTTTGATGACTTTTGGTTGGAAATTTGCTTTATTAGATATTAGAATAGCCACTCCAGCTTGCTTCTTGGGGCTGTTTGCTTGGAAGTTTTTTCTAACCTTTTATTCTGAGATAGTGTATGTATTTGTCTTTGAGATGAGTTTCCTGTATTCAGCAAAATAATGAATTTTGATTATGTGTCCATTCTGATAGCCTATGACTCTTTGTTGGGGAGCAGAGTCCACTTATGTTAATAGATATCAAGGAATAGTGGTTGCTGTCTCCTCCTATTATTGCTTTTGTAGGTTGAGTTGTGTCTGTTTCTTTTTATTGTTTTGGTTTTCTTGCTTACGAGTTTTCTTGTTTTTACTAGGATGTAGTTCCCCTCGTTTTATTGGGTTTTCCACCTATAATTTGTTGTAATGCTGGGTTTGTGGTCAGATATTGTGTACATTTATATATTTCTTGAAATATCTTCATCTCTCCATGTATTGTGATTGATAATTTTGCTGGGTATAGCAGCTTGGGCTGGCACTTGTGCTCTCTTAGGGTTTGCATGATGTCTGTCCAGGCTCTTCTAGCTTTCATAGTCTCTGTTGAGAAATTGGGTGTGATTCTGATTAGTCTGCCTTTATATGTTACCTGACCCTTTTCCCTTACTGCTTTTAGTATTCTTTCTTTGCTTTGTGCACTTGGTCTTTTGACTATTATTTGTCGGGAGGAATATCTTTTCTGATCCAAACTATTTGGAGTTCTAAAGGCTTCTTTTTATGCTTGTGGTCATCTCATTCTTCAGGGTAGGGAAGTTTTCTTTAACAATTTTGTTGAAGATATTTACTGTGCCACTTAGTTGATATTCTTCTCCCTCTTTTAGTCCTATTATCCTTAGGTTTGGTCTTTTCATTGTGTCCTAGATCTCCTGGATATTTTGTGTTAGGAGCTTTTTGGTTTTTGCTTCTTCTCTGACGGTTTTGTCTGTGTTTACAGTATTGTCTTTCGCCCCTGAGATTCTCTCTTCCATCTCTTGTAGTCTCTTGGAAATGCTTGCATCTGTGACTCCTGGTTTCTTTTTTAGGTGTTCTACCTCTAGGGTTATCTCTTTTAGTGTTTTTTTTATATTGTGAATTTCTGTTTTAAATTCCTTCTTCCATTCCTTCATCTCTTTTGTTCTGTTTTTCTCTAGTTCTTTGAGTTTTTTGAGTGTTTTTCTTGTTTCCTCTTTAAAAGCATCTGATTCTTTTTGCTTTTCCTCCCATTCTTGTTTAAGGGTCTCTATTAGCTTCTTGAGGTATGATTTTAGGTCTGCATCTTCTTTCTCTGGAGTGTTTGGCATTCCACACTTTACTCTGATGGAAGAGCTGGGTACTGGTGTTGCCAGGTTGTCTTGGTTTCCTTGAGATATGCTCTTGCTTTCCTCATGTCATTTTGTTGTCAGTGATATGTTCTTGCCTTTCCCTTGTACCTGGTTTGTGTCCATGGATCTCTGTTGGTCCAGGTGGCAGATGGTCCAAGCCCTGTTCTGTGCCCCAATGGCGGTTGGTGGAAACAGAGGTCCCAATGTTGGGTTCCTGGTCCCTGGATCAGGCAGGGCAGGGGTGTGCTTTCCGTGCGCACTCGGCAGAGATATATCTGCCCCCTGGCTGCTCAGATCTCCTTCTCACCAGCCCTTAACCTTTGGGAACTGATATATTGTTCTTCCCACAAGGTGCAAACCCTTTCATCATTTTCAGTCTTTTCTCTAGCTCCTTCATTATGTTCTCCATGCTCAGTCCAATGGTTAAGTGACAGCACCCTCATCTGTATCATTATGGCTCTGGCAGAATTTTGGAAGAGGCATCCATATCAGGCTCCTGCCAGTAAGCACTTCTTGGCATCAGCAATAATAACTGGGTTTTGTGGCTGCATATTAGATATATTCCCAGGTGATGCAGTCTCTAGATAATCTTTCCTTCAGTCACTGCTCCTCTATGTGTCCCTGTATTTTCTCCCGTGAGAGTTTTGTTCTCCCTTCTAAGAAGGACTGAGGCATCTGAATTCAGGTCTTTCATCATTTTGAGCTTTATAAGGTCTATTAATTGTGTCTTGGGTATTATAACCTTTTGTTGGCTAGTATACACTTATCAGTTAGTGCACACCATGTGTGTTCTTTGGGACTGGGTTATCTCATTCAGAATGTTATTTTCTAGTTTCATCAATTTGTCTAAGAATTTTATGTAATTATTGTTTTTAATAGCTGTGTACTACTCCATTATGCAAATGTAACATTTTTTCTGTATCCATTCTTCTGTTGCAGGACATCTGGTTAGTTTGTAGCTTCTGGTTATTATAAATAAGGCTGCTATGTATATGTTGGAGAATGTGTCCTTGTTATCTTCTGGAATTTCTTTTGGGTATATGCCCAGGAGTAGTATAGCTGGGTCCTTAATAATACAATGGCCAATTTTCGGAGGAACCTCCAGACGATTTTCAGAGTAATTATACCAACTTACAAGCCTACCAACAATGGAGAAGTATTTCTCTTTCTTCACATTCTCACCAGCATCTGCTGTCACTGAACTTTTTATCTTAACCATTTTGACTGGTGTTAGGTGAAAAATCATGATTGTTTTGATTTGCAATTCCCTGATGACTAGAAATTGAACACTTCTTTAGGAGTTGCTTGGCCACTAAATATTCCTTAGTTTAGATTTTTTTTTTCTTTTTTCTTAAATCTGTACCTAATTTTTAATACAATTGTTTGATTCTCTGGAGTCTAACTTCTTGATTTCTTTGTATATCTTGAATATTAGTCCTATATCAGACATAGGACTGGCAAAAATCTTCTCTCAATCTGTTGGTTGCTGTTTGGTCCTATTGATGGACTCTGTCATTTACCTCATAAAAGTTTTGCACTTTTATGAGGTCCTATTTGTCAATACTTGATCTTAGAGCATAAACCATTTACAGTTCTGTTCAGGATATTTTGCCCTGTGCCAGTGTGTTCTAAGTTTTTCTGCACTTTCTTTTTTATTAGTTTCAGTGTACCTGGTTTCATGTGGTGAAGTTTGATCCACGTGGACTTGCACTTTATACATGGAGATATGAATGGATTGATATGCATTCTTCTACATGCTAATCGCCAGTTGAACCAGCATCATTTTTGAAGAAGCTGTGTTTTTTTTTTCATTGAATGTTTTAAGCACCTTTGTCAAGGATAATGTAATCACATGAGTATAGATTCATTTCTAGATCTTCAATTCTATTCTATTGATCTACCTGCCTGTCTCTGTAACAATAGTATGCAGTTTTGTTTGTTTGTTTGTGTTTATTGGATTTTTTAAAACTTACATTTAAAAGGTTATCTTTTTTTTCCTGGATTCCTATGTGGAATCCCCTTTTCCAATTCTCTTCCCTTTCCATCTGTGAAAGTGTTCTGGAATCCCTGTCTCCAATTCTCCTTTCTCTCCCTCTTTGAGAGTGCCCCCCACAACTTCCTTTCATCTTCATGCCTTGGCATTCTGCTATACTGGGGTATTGAGTCTCCACAGGTCCAAGAGCCTCTCTTCTCATTGATGTCCAATAAGGCCATTCTCTGCTACAGATTTGCCTAAAGTCATGAGTCCCATCTTATATTCGCTTTGGTTGGTGGTTTAGTCTCTGGGAGATCTGAGAGATCTGGTTGGTTGATATTGTTTTTCTTCCTGTTGGATTGAAAACACCTTCAGCTCCCTTAGGTATTTTTCTATCTTCTCCATTTGGACGTCCTTCTCAGTTCAATGATTATTTGAGAACATGAAACTCTATTTGTCAGGCTCTTGTTTTTCAAGTGTGATGTGACTTGCTGTAGTGGGAGAACTAGGTTATGGTGATATCAAGTAGCCTTTGTTTCTGTTGCTTATGTTCTTGAGCTTGCTTTTCACCATCTGGTTGTCCCTAGTGCTACCTGCCCTAGTTGTCACTGACTGGAGCCTGTCCTTTTTGTGATCTTGATTGTGTCAGAACTTCTCAGAATCTAGGTGTTTGTGATTCTGGAATCTTGGGATCTTGGGATCCTTGTATCTTGAGTGTGTCAGAACTCAAGTGTTTCTTGATGGTTCTTATCTCCTGGGAGTTGAAATTTCCCTGCAATCCTGTGACTTTGGGCCTTTTAGCACAGCTATGTTCCTGTGTTCTTGTGATTCAGTGATCCTGGGCCTGTTAGAGCACCTGTGATACTGGTCATGTTAGAGTAACTTAGTAACAGGCTTCCTCTGGATGTTGTGGGATTGGATGTGGAACCGGCCCCCAAGGTCTGCTCAGGGCACCAGTTCAGACTTCAAGGGCAAGATGCTGTTTTCAAGCGTGTGTCCTTTGTTTATTTGTTTGGATTGAGAAATTGTCTCATTCTATCATCAGTCCCTCACCAGTGATAAAAGGTGATAGCCTTCTAGATTTGTATTACCACCCTGTTCCTGTTCCTCAATGTTGCCTAATGTATGGAGTAGTGCACCTGTAACAATATCCACAGGCTCAAAGCAAATTTCCCACAAGGGTAAAGGAAGAATTTGAAACAAAGGCACTTGCAGAGTTAAATCCTTACAGAGGGAACACATAAAAAAACACGAGAGGAAAAGTGTCAGTTATCTCTGAGCAAATGCACACAGAGACAGCATTATACTAAGCAGAAAGTGGAAGACAAGAGAGGGAAGTATTTTAGTACTCAAACATCATGAATGATGTGCATGCTACAAAAGTAATGTTTCTTTGTCCAAAAATTCTTTTGACACTGTTCAACTAAAACCCATTTACCTTATTTGTCAGCATTTTTTAAAAAAAATTCTCATCTGTTCTTTTCCATTTCTGAATCATTTGCAATTTTCTGGTAGAACAGCTTTATCCACAATGTTAAAAAGTAAAATGCATTTGCTGAAAGTTTTATATATATAAATGTACACTAGGAATATTGATTTAAAATTCATTACACAGAAACCAGAAGAGATAATTTAGCACAGTATGGTGTTCTGACTACTGAAATAATTTCCCTGTGATTAGTTCTCTCTTTTTCCTAGCTGCACTTACTGTTGCTGCAAACACAAAGAAACTTTTTATTTGTTTGGTTCAGAACTTTCAATGATCTGCTTCTCAGATACATTTTTTTTCAGTTTGTTGAGTAAGCACCTCAAGTTTCTGCCAATACTCTTTCTTGACTAATCAATTTATATATATATATGTAGAAGCAAGAGAATTTCTGCTTTTTCTGAAAATAATTGGATGCTGTGAAATATAAAAAAAAAATTAAACTTTCCCTTTGACCCTAAAAAATATGTTGTGTCCAAAGGGTAAAAATATGTCAGTCTGCTTTCCCTTAAATGAATATTTAATGATTGCTGTTACTCTAATTTTTTTTTTATTTCATATGATTACAACTAAATAATAAAAATTTGTGTTTTTTGTTTTTGAATATATTTTGAGATTATTTCACATGGTTTGTGTGCATGTGCATGTTTGTATATGTTGTGTTTAGTCATTATTCTTGGATTGTATAGTTTTGTTTCAAGCACATAATGGTTTAATTAACAAATAAAGTTTTTTTAAAAGTTATTGACATTTAGAGATCTGCTTATTCCTTAAGAGTAAACAGAGAACAGTTTACCTGGGGAAGAGGGGATGTGGAAGAGTTCTGGCAGAAATGTACATAGAGGAAAATGAAGTTGAGATGTATTGTATAAGATAAAAAATTTATTTTCAATATAAAACATATTGCCTTGATTTTTTGATAGCGACATTTAATTTCAAGGATATCTTTTACAAAGCATGTTTGCTTAATGTTACTAATAAGATACACTATATGATTGAAAATTATATATTTTTTATATTTTGAGAATATAAATATTTCATTGTGTATTTTATTTACCTCTCTCCATACCATTATATATACTATGCCTTGCTTTCTCTTATATTATCTTCTTCATTGATTGTTGTTACATGCATACACATGTATTCATGTCTATTAAGTACAGGTTTCTGAGTCTATAACATGTTTATTTGTTTTGAGAGTTGGTCTTTTAGTATTTTATAATTAATTAGTGTGTTCTTCTTCAGGAAAGACCATTATTGTTTATCTCAAATATTTTTTTATATATAATTAGATCAGATTTATTTACATAGGAGTTCAGGTGGTGATAAATGACTGTAAAGTGGTAGCTTATTATACATATCTGGTTCACTCAGGCAAATTAAAGAAGGAAAGTGTCACCAGTGTAGGATACATTTGTAGCACCACTACTTCTCCAAAATCAGTTTTCATATGGCATTCACTCTGCAGGATCTAGAAGTACATTAAAAATTGAAGGTCCAAATTTTCTATATGCAAAGAAATATACTCAAGAATAATTGAAAAAAATGATGATTCTGGAATTGTTTTTCTTACAATATTATTTTAAAAAAGAGAGATACATGTAGATACATGTACAGATATTTAAAAACATTTTGACAATTTTCTTCGAGGTTTGATAGCATGCATTGAAATCCCACTAGTTACAATAAGCATAAAGTGCATGTAGAACAGAATAAAACATGAAAACTGTCAGGGTTTTCTTGGTGTGTATACAGTAAACATAATGATCTCTGAATAACAAAAATTGCCACAAGGCTATATTCCTAGCTCTTGGATTATTAATGATTTAAGGTCTAGGTGTATTACACTCTGAGAGGGTGCTATACACTTTTTTTTTTTTTTTTTTTTTTTTTTTTTTTTTTTTTTTTGCTAAGAAGGACTGAGGCTTTCACTATTTTGCTTTTTTTTTTTTTGCTTTTTTTTTTTTTTTTTTTTTTTTTTTTTAAATTTTTGAGCTTCCTGTGTCCTGTGAGTTGCTCCAGGGGCATTCAGAGCTTTCTAGAGTTAGTATCCCATTATCAGTAACTGCATATTATATCTGTTCTTTTGTAACTGGGTTACCTCACTCAGGAGGATATTCTCTAGATGCATCCATTTTCTTAAGAATTTCATAAAGTCATTGTTTCTGATAGCTGAGTAGTACTCCATTGTGTAAATGTACCACAATTTGTGAATCCATTCATATACTGAAGGAAATCTGTTTTTTTTTTCCAGCTCCTGGCTATTATAAATAGGACTGCTATGAACATTGTGGTGCATGTGTCTTTGTTGTATTTTGGAGGATCTCTGGGGTAAATGCCCAGAAGTGGAATAACTGGATCTTCAGGTAGTACTATGTCTAATTTTCTGAGGAACCACCAGACTGATTTCCAGAGTGGCTGTACCAGCTTACAACCCCACCAAAAGTGGAGGAATGTTCCCCTTTCTCTCCATCCTCTCCAGCATCTGCTGTCATCTGAATTTTTGATCTTAGCCAATCTGACTGGTGTGAGGTGGAATCTCAGTGTTAGTTTGATTTGCATTGCCCTGATCACTAGGGAAGTTGAGCACATCTTTAGACGTTTCTCAGCCATTTGATATTCCTCAGTTGAGAATTTTTTTGTTTAGTTCAGTACCCCATTTTTTATTAGTATTGTTTGGTGCTCTGGAGTCTAATTTCTTGAGTTCTTTTTATATATTGGATATTAGACCTCTATAAGTTGTGGAGTTGGTAAAGATCTTTTCCGAATTAGGTAGGTGCCTTTTTGTTTTCTTGACAGTGTCCTTAGCCTTATAGAAACTTTGCAATCTTATTAAGTCTCATTTCTTGATCCTTGGTCTTAGAGCACAAGCCTTTAGTTTTCTGTTCAGGAAATTTTTCACCTTATGCCTATGTGTTCTAAGGTTTCCCCACTTTCTCTTAAATAGTTTCAGTGTACCTGGGTTAATGTGGACATATTTGATCCACTTGCAGTTGGACTTTGTACAGGAAATAGAAAGGGTCTATTTCATTCCTCTGCAAGGCTGAGTGCCAGTTGAGCCAAAACCATTTGTTAAAGAGGTTGTCCTGTTTCTGTCGAATGTTTTCAGCTCCTTTGTCAAAATTCAAGTGACCATATATGTCAGAGATCATTTCTGGATTTTCTATTCTGTTCCACTGATCAACCTGCCTATCACTGTACCAGTACCACATGGTTTTTAGCAAAATTGCCTTGAAATATTGCTTGAGGTCAGGCATGGTGAATCTCACAGATATTTTCTTGTTGTTGAGGATGGATTTCCATATTATAGATTCTTTGTTATTCCAGATGTATTTGCAAATTTCTCTTTCCAGTTCCATGAAGAATTGAATTGATATTTTGATGCAGATTGCAATGAATCTGTAGATTGCTTTTGTAAGATGGCCATTTTTACAAGGTTAATCCTTCCAAACCATGTGCATTGGAGATCTTTCCATCTTCTGACCTCTTCTTCAATTTCCTTCTTCAGAGATTTAAAGTTCTTGTCATACAGGTCTTTCACTTGCTTACTTAGAGACACACCAAGGTATTTCTTATTGTTTGTGACATTTGTGAAGGGTATCTTTTCCCTAATTTCTTTATCACCATGTTTGTCCTTTGAGAAGTCTACTGATATGTTTGAGTTAATTTTATATCCACTCACTTTGTTGAAGTTGTATATCAGCTGTAAATGTTCTCTGGGAGAATTTTTGGGGTCTATTACATATACTATTATGTCATGTGCAAATAGTGATATTTTTACTTCTTCCTTTCTGATTTCTATCCCTTTGATTTCCTTTTGCTGTCTAATTGCTCCGGTCAGGACTTCCAGTACACTGTTGACTCAGTAGGGGGAGAATGGGCAGCCTTGTCTAGTCCCTGATTTTATTGGGATTGCTTCAAGTTTCTCACCATTAACTTTGATATTGGCTATTGGTTTGCTGTATATTGCTTTTATTATGTTTAAGAATGGGCCTTGAATTCATATTTTTTCAAAGATTTTTAACATGAAAGGATGTTGATTTTTGTCAAATCTTTTCTCAGCATCTAGTGAGATGACCATGTGGCTTTTTTCTTTGAGTTTATTTATATGATAGATTGTATTGATAGGTTTCCATATATTAAACCATCCATGCATCCTACAGATGAAGCCTACTTGATCATGGTGAATAATCATTTTGATGTGTTCTTAGATTTGATTTGTAAGAATTTTTTTATTATTTTTTAATCTATTTTCATAAGGGAGATTGGTCTGAAGTTCTCTTTCCTTTTATGGTCTTTGTGTTGTTTAGGAATGAGGATTATTTTTTTATGCCACAATTTAAAAGCAAGTGAAATGTCATATGTCTTGAATATTATGTGAAACATAGAGGTGTGTATCATTTTTTTTTATTTCTCTATAGTTACTAATTTCATCAAGCACCAAATATATTTTATACACTAGCATTTTACTGTGGAGCACCTAATAGAAAAAGAGTGTTTGAGACATAATTTCTACAAACTATATTTAGCATGCAATTTTACATAGCTATTTATTTTTAAAAAGAGCCAAGAAATTGTAAATAGTTTTGTAATTAGTTACCCTTTTCTGATTAACTTTATGAGTGCACATGTCCTAGAAAATACTGTAAGTAATAAAAATGTCTTTAAAAATTACCATAGAATTCATTCTTATTTACTTTCTTATCAGCAGTTTGTCTATGTTTCTTTGCTCATTGCTTCTTAATTTCTAGTATAAGTTATAGAATTATATTTTATATGAGTTCACCTCACTTCGTATATTTTAGCTTACTGTTGTAGATTTTGTTTAAGTCAAAGATTCCCACCTATTACTTTAACTGACGATATAAACTTCTTGGCTATTCAAAAGCATCATGCATGCTCTCATCTCAACTTCAACAATTGTGAACATTTTCTTTGTCACCTATATTTGATATATATTGGAGATACATTAAAAAACTCAAATCATGGGTTTATATATTGTTTCATATCTGCCATGATATATATTTTTCATTGGCATGTGTTGTATATGGAAGGGTTCATTTTCTAGGGAATGTATTTCCTAGGCTAGTGGGTTGTAACATAAATTGTCCCCATGGCATCAAAGAGTATTATTGAACACTACTGTTTACACAAATGCTGTACTGATGATCAATACTCCATCTTGAACCTATTTATCTTTCTTATCTTAAAACTAAGTACAACTCTGAGGCATTCAACCATTATATTTATTGAATAAATGGAAACAACAGTTTTGCAGACCTGCAGTTAAATAGGGCACATAATGTTCTGACCTGGACTTGATTTTCCTGCATTCCTTTGTTCTCCCTCTTGTCATTATGCAGTGATGCATTTTGGTAGATATATGTTTCATTTATGTGTGTGCTGTCTCTGACACATTTGTGCAGTTCACCCCTAGTACTCCTTAGCATCTGCCACCTTGCCTACAGCTTCTATTTTGAATAATGTTCCATATGCATTCTTCAAGGTGTATTGATTGTTGTCTCCAGAGAATTCCTTGTACTTCAAGTGAAACATTTGAAAACAGGGAATTATTAAGGTACAATTCTGTGTTTGGAGCAAAGTTCACTATGGTACTGTAGGTTTTTTCTGTTTTTAGCCTGGAAGCAATGTTATAGAATACAAGGTATACAGCTCAAAACTAGACTAATAAAGGGCTTTTCTAGGAATTGAATCACTTTCTCAAGGGAGAATAGTGCTTGAAATCACAGTTTAAAATTCTAACAGTCATTAATTAAATTCATTATTTTAGAGCATAGCTTTAACAAATAAATAAATCTAAAATATAAATGAAATGTATTCATAAAATGAAGAGACAGTTCTAATAATACTAATATTAAATTATGTTTGATTTTTTACGTATACTGATTTTGTAAAATATACTGAGTAACTCTCTGAAACTTTATATATTATTAAGTATGTGCAACCAAAAAATAGATATCAAGATCGTTTCTAAATGTAACTCAAAATTTTAATTGAGAGATCCAAGTTTTCAAATTACCTTAGGAATGTAATCACACTCTTTTCTAATAAACATCGTGAGTTCAGAATTCTTTACAATTCTGGTGACACCTTTCCATTTACATGTTCCCTCCTGTCCCATCAAGTGTTTTAATGATCTGCAATGGAGCACTGGCTCATTTTAACTACATTCGCTCTTGATTCTTGTTGCCATAGTTTTAGAAAAACACTGGACCATGTCTGAGTAAATATCACTGTCATTGAAGTGGTGACAAAGATTGTTTCCACTTGAATCATTAGCCCCTACTTTTTAATTTTTTTTCAATATTATTGGATATCTCTGTATTTACATTTCTATGTGTGTGTGTGTTCATTATTATTTTATTTATTTTTTAATTGTATTGGATATTTTCTGTATTTACATTTCAAATGTTATACCCTTACTCCTCACTCCCCTCCTTCCTCCCCCTCAACTTGCCTCCATGTAGGTGCTCTGTCTGTCAATCACTCTCTCCACCTCAGTTCCATGGCTGGTTGATGTCATTGTTCTTTCTATGAGGTTACAAACTTTTCAGCTCCTTCAGTCCTTTCTCTAGCTCTTTAAATCCGATTGTTGGCTGCAAACATCCTCCTCTGTATCAGTATGAATCTGGCAGAACTTCTGAGGAGAGATCCATGTCTGGTTACTGCCAGTAAACACTTCTTGGAATCAGCAATAATGCTTGCATTTGGTGGCTGCAAATGGGGTGGTTCTCTAGGTGAGGCAGTCTCCGTAGGTAGTCTCTTTTCTTCAATCCCTGCTCCTCTTTTGGACCTTGCATTTCCTCCCGTGAATGTTTTGTTCTCCTTTTAAAAAACTGAGGCATTCACATTCTGGTCTTCCTTCTTTTTGATCTCCAATGTTCTGTTTTTTTTTTTCTTTTTCTTTTTGGGGGGTGGTATTCTGAGCTTTTTGGGTTAGTATTGCTTATAAGTGAGTATATATCATGAGTGCTCTTTTGTGACTGGGTTACATAACTCAGGATGAGAGTTCACCAGTCATTTCCATGAATTCACTAGTCTGAATAAATCCACAGTGAATTAGGAACGTGTGTTGAACATGTGATTTAGTGATAATATTGACTCCTGTTCCAAGTTCTGTAATTATTCTTATTAGTTGTTATACCAAACATGTTCTGCAAGACCAAGTTCAAATGTTTATATTTCCATGGTAAGTCTTTTACTGATCTATGACCCCTGCCTTCTCATTTCCATCAGTTAATAAGTCTTAATCCTCTATTAAGATGTGATCATGAGATCAGTGTTTTACAGGAACTCTGCATGCATAGCTTTTTAATATATTGCCTAATCATTACTACCATTCTACTATATCTGTACAGTACAATGTAAAAATAGTCTTCTAATGATTGAATCTGATCATTTATATGACTTGAGATTCATTCTATTAGATATTTTGTATATTTACATTTCAAATGTTATCTCTTTTTCCTGTTTCCTCCTCTCACATAGTTCCCTCCCTCCTCTAGGAGGATGCTCTCTTTCCCACATACCCACTCCTACCTCAACATCCTGGCCTTCCCTATCCTAGAAAAATGAGCCTTCCCAGAAACAAATGCTTCTCCTCCTGTTAATTACAGATAATATCATCCTCTGATACATATGTGGCTGAAGCCATGGGTACCTGTAGGAAGCCGTTGGCGCCAATAGATGGCGCCAGCTTCCCGCCCATTGCTCAGCCTACAAAAACCTTTCCCCTCATGTTGCTTGGCAACCACATAAGTCACAGACCACTCTTGGGGCACGTGATTGAGCTACAGGAGGATGCACCAATCAGGTAGTAACACAAGTCTCTTAGGCATATATAGCAGTGCATTTTTCTCCCCCACGTGGAGAGGAAGATAATGGAGAGATTGCGGGAGACCCCACGTGGAGGGATGGCAGAGAGATACCACGTGGAGAGAAACCCGATAGGAGAGATTGTGGGAGGTCCCACGTGGAGAGAGAGTGGACAGAGAGATCGCACGTGGGAGACTGCACGTGAGAGGTCGCCTAGACAGTAGAACCCAGTAGGGAGTCCCCGGCTTAGAGAGAAGTTTCCTGCTCAAGACACTTTAATACACAACAAAGATATATGCACCACAATGTTCATAGCAGCTCTATTTATAATAGCCAGAAGCTGGAAGGAACCTAGATGTCCTTCAGAAGATGAATGGATACAAAAATTGTGGTACATATACACAATGGAATACTACTCAGCCACCAGAAACAATGACTTAACCAGATTCTTAAGAAAATGGCTGCATCTAGAGAATATCATCCTGAGTGAGATAACCCAGTCACAAAAGAACAGACATAATATGCAGTCACTGATAGTGGGATGCTAACCCCAGAGGCTTGCACTCCCCAGAAACAACTCACAGACTGTATGAAGTCCAAGAAATAAAGAAAACAAAAAAATATACATATATTTACAAAACAAGAAGACTTTGACTATTTCCATGTTGCGTTTTGTTTTGCATGTACTTTACGCTTATTGTAACTATTAGGTTTTCAATGCATACTGTCAAGCCCTTGAAAAAAATCAAGTACTGACTAAAAAAATATATTCACATGGTTTAAGAAAAAAAAAAAAACTAAGTAAAAAAAAAAAAAAAAAAAAAGAAGTCCCCTGCTCAAAGTGCTGTGACAATAGGTGATCCGCAGAAGAATCTGTTTGTTTGTTGCATGCCTGTTCCTATCGGCGGGAAGCGTGGGCGCGTGATGGGTACCAACCTTTTTGGTTAGTGCTTTAGTTCCTGGGAGCTCTGGTGTGTCAGGTAGTTGGTTAATATTGCTCTTCTTATGGGGTTGCAAAACCTTTCAGCTCCTTCAGTCTTTTCTCTAACTCCATTATTGAGGACCCCATGCTCAGTTCAATAGTTGGATGCTAGTATCAACCTCTATGTTTGTCAGCCTCTGTCAAAGTCTCTCAGAAGACAGTTATATCAGGCTCCTGTCATCATGCACTTCTTGGCATCTGCAACGGTGTCTGGGTTTGGTGTCTGTATATGGGATGAATCCCCAGGTTGAGCGGTCTCTAGATGATCTTTCCTTTATTCACTGTTCCATTTTTTGTCCCTCTGTTTTCTCCTGTGAGTATTTTGTTTCCCCTTCTAAAAAGGACTGAGACATCCACACTTTGATCTTCCTTTTTAAGCTTCATATGGTTTGTGTATTATATCTTGTGTATTCTCAGGTTTTGAGAATATCCACTTATGAGTGCACATCCTTTGTGTTCTTTTGTGTCTGCTCTACTTCACTCAGAATGATAATTTTTATTTCCATCAATTTGCTTAATAATTTTAAGAAGTCTTTTATTTTAATAGCTGAGTAGTACTCTATTGTGTAAATGTACTATGTTTTCTGTATCAATTGATTCACTAAAGGACATTTTGGGTTCTTTCCAGGTACTGGATATTATACATTATTCTGCTATGAAAATAGTGGAACATATGCCATATGTTGGAGCATCTTTAGGGTTTATGTCTAGGAATGGTAAAACTGGATCCTCAGGTAGCCCTATGCCTAGTTTTTTAAGGAACTATGAGACTAAATTCCAAAGTGGTTATACCAGCTTGCAATCTCACCAACAATGGAAGAGTGTTCCTCTTTCTCCACATCCTTAGCTGAATTGTCTGTCACCTAAGATTTTATCTTAGCCCTTCTGACTGATGTAAGGTGTAATCTCAGGGCTGTTTTGATTTTCTGATTAATAATGATGTTGAAAATTTGCTTAGTTATTTTTTAGCCACTCATTATTCATCAGTTGAGAATTCTTTATTTATCACTGTCCCCCAATTTTTAAAGGGTTATTCAATTTTCTAGACTTGAATGTATATATTGGATATAACCCCATTTTGTCCTATTAGCAGTGTCTTATGCCTTACAGAAACTATGGAATTTATGAAGTCCCATTAGTTTATTCCTGATCATAGATCATAAGCCACTAGTGTTCTGTTCAGATTTTCCCCTGTTCTCATGTGTTCCAGGCTCTTTCTCACTTTTTATTCTATTAATTCTGATGTATCTGGTTTTGTGTGGAGGTACGTTATCCATTTGTACTTGATCTTTGTACAGAGACATAAGAATGCATTGATTTGCATTCTTTTACAGGTTGACGTCTAGTTGAACCAGCAAAATATGTTGAAAAATGCTGTGTTTTCTCCACTGGATGATTTTAGCTCCTTGGTCAAACATCACATGACCATAAGTGTTGGGCTGTGGGCTGTGAAAAGTATCCTAATTCCATGTAAAGATAGATCAAAGTCCTGGGGACATAAAGGGACAGCAAGAAGCTTCTTAACATCCTGGGAGAATATACCCCTCATATAGCTACAGCCCCCCACAGCTACCTGTAGAGAGGTTTGAGACAGATTAGCAATGTAGAGCAATACCCCAAGTACCCTCTCCATCGGTGAGCAAGTGACCAACCATCGTGTAGGCTTTAGAAAGACGAATCATGTAGAAGTAGAACTATATGGAGATAAGATAAGCCCAAGCCAATAGGAAGTAGTGTTTTTAGTCCCTGAACCATCCCAAAACTGTATATACGAATCCTACCCAGAAGGATTAAAGGTATGCAGTAAGTATTCCATCATCTGAGAACTTGTGTCATAAGAGCTGTGACACTGTTGCTTGGGGAAGAAGTCTTATCTCCCAAAATTGCTGCCAGAAGCTTCTCTGAACCTCTTGCTGGCTAATCAGTCTATTCCTGGCTCAGCCTGGTCCAACTTCCTGATGCAGTGGTACAAACAGTGGTGAGGCAACACCAGCAGTGAAGGTGGCAGAGGCATGTCTTCGTACTTGCCCAAGTCCCCTCCACTTCTCTTGAACCTGAGCACCTAGCTGGACCAGAGATCTTTACTTGAAGCTTCCACCATGCTAGGTATATGAGTTTGATTATGGCCTTCAGTTCTATTTCATTAATCTACCTGTCTGGTTCTGTACCAATATCATGCAGTTTTTAATCACAATTATTGTTTTACATTGAATATTAAACTGTTTTCTAACATATCTGAAAAGAAACATCATAAGACATACAAGAAAATTACTCTAAGTGTATTTATAAGACATAAGAAACTTCAATAAATACATAAGGGACACAATATAAAAAAGAAAATGCAAGAAAATTAGTAAATTCAATAGTATGTGTATTTTCATCTATTTAGGAGACATTTTTCAATAGGACCTTATTCTTATAATTAAAAAGCTTATATTTAAAGCTTTTGGATAAAGATGGGTGCATCTTTGTTCTTGAATACGTATATGGTTTTATTAAGTAAGCTCAAATATCAATCTCTTGAAGTATCCATGTTTCATGATGAAGAGAATACGATAAACTGTACATCAACAGAAGACAGATATATTTGTCTTAGCCTCTGATTTAAATATAAAATATACAAAACCCATCAACACAAACACTGCTGGTTTGGTGTGAGCTTTATTCTGTGGTTTAACATTATATATAGGCACAATTTTTGTTGTTTTGCTCTCCTATTTCTGTGACAAATAGCATGGCTAAGAGCAACTTGGAAAATTTGTGTGTCTTAAGGGGTACAGTTGATTATTAATTTAAGTTTGAGCAAAAAGTCAAGTAAATAAAGAGGCAGGAACTACCTCACTTTCTCACGCTCTTGGCTTTCTATCTTCCTAACATAATCCATGAATACTTTCCCAGAAATTATCAGATCTCCATGAAACAATATTCAGACATGACAAAAAGATATAAGAAGACAAGGAAAAACCTTTATATACAAGCTGCACAAGATAATTCAATAAGTGGAAAAGTGTCCCGAAAGTCAGGCAGGGAAAACTAAACAAAAAACAAAAAAATATCAACACACCACTACCACTGTTAGGAGTACTACTAAAACTATCATCAATTCAGAGGACCTAGAACAGAATCATAAAGGCCCTGTTCTTGTGGATTCAATCTCCGTAAGCCCACGTAAACCCTGTTTACTGGATTTGGTTGCCCATGTACTCCTGGTGTCATCCATTCCCTTTCATTGCTCCAATTTTCTCTCCTCTACTTCTGAACAATTCTCCAATATCCAAGAGGAAGGACCTGATAAAGACCTCCAATGTGGCCTATGCATGATGTCTTTGTACATGCCCCCAAGTGCAAGCCGGAGAAAGCCTCTCTGATGATCACTGGACAAAGTGTTGATATTTGAAAATAGCAAAATATCCCTTAGGAATCGAATTACTCCATTGCAACATGCAGACAGCTCACTGAATCTAAAGAGGTTGAACTGCTGCCTGCATCGAGCCTTCTCTACTAAAACCTAACAATTTTAAAAAATAGAAATTTTTTTTCATCTGTACTTAAGAGATGTTATTCTTTGGATATCCACAATATCATATGTATTCAAAACTATTCACATACGTTTTAAAATAACACAAAAAAATTAGATGAACATCAGAAATTACTTTGTGTGAGTTGAAATTTTATCATAGTAAACTTTGGTTTTACCTATGAACTGGTCTTTCTGTCAATAGCTCTTGATTCTTTACATCTGTGATGCATTAAATTATTTTTAGCTTCTCATGTCTCTACTGCTTAGAACTCTGTATGTTCCTGCAACTCTAGATAGTATTATTATTTGATATTCAATATGTTTTTCTGCATAATTACACCACTGTTCTTTTTGTTTCTTATAGACTATGGCTGTATCCTATCTGATGTTGTATTGATAGACCTTACCTGACTCACTAAGCCATTATTGGTATTCAATGAACATTTGTTGAATGAGAAAATAAATAACTGTTTCTCTGGATTCTTGAGAAGTTGGCTGAGGTAAGGAAAATTCAGAAACACTAATGGTTTGTACTACACATGAAGAAATTTTCTTCACTATTCTTTTTTACTGTTATATTTATCAGATCTTTATTGACAATAATTTCACCATTTTCTAAGCGATAGGTATTTGAATATCTTTATGCTTTCTGACTTATTATCCATTAAATTCTACTCAGCATAATTTTAACAAATTTTATATTGTATATTTAGATTTAAAAGAAGATATGCACAAAGGCATTATTTAGAACAGTTGATTAAGTATAATAACACATTTTTCTTTCATTAAAGATAACATGATTTATTATTCTTGTATTGAATTAAACTTCTTGATAACTGGGTCTAATTAAATCTAACACTAAATGCTCATTCTGGCTGATTAACATCTACTGATAATTTTTGATACTGAATTAATATGTTTTAAGGATTGGCATGTTTTTAAATCCTAAGAATCATAATGTTTACATCATGGATACATCACTCACTAATGTATTGCATTTTTAACTTTTCTAAAGATTTGTCCCTTACTCTTTTCTGAAAAATATTTAACACTCAAGTGTCCTGGTGATACATTAAGGCAATCATTTTTCTTTGGGAAATAGGATTTTCTAGTGATATCACACACAACATTTGTTAATGGGTAATGAGGAATCAACATATAATAAAATAACTGGAAACCCTCTCCTTTTTGTTTGAAGTAATAAAGAATTAAATCTTAACACTGAGGACTTGCTGGCATAGAAATATTCTAACCAGTGAAAGTTCTGAGTTACGGTTCAGCCAGCCTTGGCCACTGAATTAATAATTAATCAGACTCCTGCAGATGGAACATTCTGGTGGTTGGTACTTTGCTTTCTCATTTCTCCTAAAACCAATTGGTTTGTCTTAATAAATTGTGAGCTGAAAATAACCTGGACAGAACAGATTCAAACATGAAACTGGCCAGCACGACTACCATTATACTGTAGTGTGGAGATGGGTGGCAAATTGTTAGTCTCAAATATAAAACCTAATTCTGAAGTTGTAGTATTTTCTGTCACTGCTGGGAATATCAGGCCGTTTTATGAAGGTCAGAAATGTCTTATTTGTACTAAAAATGTTCATGAAAGGAGTTTCTGAAAATTCAGAGAACAGGGAATTCTAGAAGGAGATTTTACTATTTAAATCATAACATTAGTTAAAACATGATCAACTCTGTTTAATTTTCCCATTCTCAATCTCATTGTCACTATTTTTGTTGATGTTCTTGTTATTAAACTAGATTACAAATTTTGTATAACTATTTTATTAGCTACTTTTATTTAATTGCATAATTGATTACATTATTCTAATATTCAACATTTTTAGATCAGTGAAATCTGGAAACAAGTTGTTTTGGAATAAGACATTTTAGTTTTGTGCTGCCTGAATGGCTGAGAGAAAAAAGAAAAGCATTTACCACCAATCCCGACAATCTCATCAAGAGCTACCTTTTCCAAGTGTCCTCTAACATCTACATTCCCTGGGGCATGTGTTCCTCCTATGCTATGTAATGTATAACACTGTATGTGCTTTTAAATGGTTTTGAAAGTAACTTTTATTCTGGTTTGCTTCATTTGCTTTTTAGCCATTTGGTTAGAAAGAGTAAAGAAATATAAATTGCTTATAGGACAATGGCCCATAGACCTTAATTCTCTATCCATCTTCTTGGCCCTCTGTGTTTAAAAGTGATGATGAAATGAGAGCCAAGTAATGTGACATTAGGATATTTATTTTCTTTGGACAACCATTGCCAGTATAGACAGCAATATTGTCAGATGATACCTAGAGATTTACATAATAGCTAGAAGTTCTTAAAAGGGAAAAATAAAATAAAGTATGTAAAAGCCCCAAGTACTCCTTCCATGACCTTAAAGAACATCTTATAGCAACTTACATGAATAGAACTATACAATGCTTTCTTATTAACTGGTACAAACAAACTTAGAGCTGTGAAGAAAATAAACACTGGATGAACCAAGAATCTTGTATAATGATACCTTATTATATCTGTTTATTAAGTATGCATGTACTTAAAATGAGAAATGGATATCACTTAAATTATTATTTGACTATTTATTCATAGAAGCACATACAATTATATGAAATTATCAAATAAGTTTCCAAAGCCTTAGCCAATATGAATAATAGCTATGATTTATATACTCAGGGTCAATTTGTAAATCATAACACATTTTTTTCTTGTGGAATCCAGGGATGACTTTCCAGTGTCTTCCCAAATAACAGACTCTCCCAACCTTCACTTGTTTAGGTCCCTAGATATTTCTGCTTTCTAGCTATGATTTTATCCTATGACATGCTATGCCACATGCACTGAAAACTAATCAAAGTAACACATCCTATTATTTTAGACAAGCATATCTCTTGATTTCTCTTCATTCCCCATTCATTAAAGAAAGGCATTTTGTTTAATAAAAGTAAGTGTAAGCACATGGATTCTTTTTTTTTTTTTTTTTTTTTTTTTTTTTTGGTACTCTTGTTGAAATTTTTATTTATTTTTTTTATATCTTCAATCTTTTGTTTTACAGTCAGTCATTATTCCCCTCCTAGTCTTCCCTCTGTTTCTGATTCAATACCTCCTCTCACATCTCCTAGAGGATTTTCCCATTCCCCCAGCCCCACCCCACCAAATCTGCCCACTCACTGTGGCTACCAGTCTTTTGAGAGTTAGGTACAACTCTTACTTAACCCAAATCTGGAAGTCATCTGCTGTATATGTGTCAGGGCCTCAAACCAGCTGGTGTATGCTGCCAATTTCTTTGCTCAGTGTCTGAGTGATCTCAGCGGTCCAGGTTAGTTGAGAATACTGGTATTCCTATGGGGTATCCCTCTTCCTCATCTTCTTCTAGCATTTTCATAATTCAACCACAGGGATCTATTGCTTCTTTCTATTGGCTATGTGTAAGTGTCTGCATCTGTCTTAGTCAGCTATTTGTTGGGCCTCTCAGAGGACAGCCATGCTAGGTTGGCAGCTTTTCATAAAAACACCATAGCATCAGCATTAGTGTCAGGCTTTGGATTCTCCCTTTGAGTTGGCTCCCAATTTAGGTTGTCACTTGACCTCATTTCTCTTAGTCTCTTTCCCATTTTTGTCCATGCAGTTCCTTTAGACAGGAATATTTCAGGGTTAGTTTTTGATTGTGAGATGGCAGCCCTATACCTTCACTTGAAAATTCACCACAGAAGAGTCTCAAATTTCTGAGAAGAGCTTAAAGAAATGCTCAAAGTCCTTAGTGATCAGATACATGGAAATCAAAACAACCCTAAGATTATTCCTTATACCAATCAGAATGGCTAAGATCAAAAACTCTGGTGACAGCACATGTGAAAAGGGTTGTGGAGAAAGAGTAACACTCTTCCATTGGTGGTGGGATTGCAAACTGGTTCAACTACTCTGGAAGTCAATCTGGAAGTTCCTCAGAAATTTAGAAAATAGACATACCTGAAGATCCAGCTATACTACCCTAAAGATGCTTTATTATGCCACAGGGCCATGTGATCCACTATGTTCACAGCAGCCTTATTTGTGATAGCCAGAAGCTAGAAACAACCCAAGTATCTCACAATGGAAGAATGGACACAGAAAGTGTTGTGTATTTATACAATGGTTACCACTCTGAATGGGAAACATTGAACACTGAGATTATTAAATGATGAAGAAAAAAGATTTATACATATAAGTCTAGATTTAAAGATCATTATGAAGTTCACCCTCCCTATACGTGTGAGAGTCCATCTGTGCTCATGCTTAATGTGTCTTTCCTCATTCAGCATTTTCATAAGGGAATGTTGCAATATAGATTCATTTGAAAATATAAGTATTTTGGTTATGTTTATCAAATAATATTATCAAATAATAACTCAAGTTTTATTCTAACTTTTATTATAAAGAATTTGAATATTTTAACATAAGCAATAGACAAATTACATAAAATATGTCCTAGATATAGACAAACACTAATGTTATGATCTCAGTTTTATTCCCTTTGAATGTTCTGGTCACCAATGTACCATGGATTGTCAGAGAGACCTGTGTGAGTTAATTAGACCAGAGAACTTGTATGCCTTTACAAAGTAGGTTTCCCACTAGGCATAAGATAGTACTCTATTATCCACAGCAGTTTGGAGATAGAAACACTGTATGTGTAACTTTGAAACTAGTTTATCCTTCATACAAAGTTCTCATCTACTAAATGCTGTGTAAAAAGACATTGTTTGAAAGCAAACAACAATTAACACACAGACACACACCAGAAAACAAAACCCAAATAACTTAACAGACAGCTTTCAGGGAAACTTCTCAGTGTTCTTATCTTGCCTCTTACTGCATAACAACACAGAATGATGTTCTAAATAGACATTGGCACTTTAGGGTTAGACTTCCAAGCCTCTAGTATTTGGACCCAACACATTTATGTCCCCTTTAAATTACCTGATTTCACATAGTCTAGAGTCTGCTGTCCCAGCTCAAAGAAGGCAAAGCAACTTGTACAGCCAGAAAAATAGAAGTGGAGGCATCTTTCTGTATCTGCAGAAACTCAATAGTAATCATGGCTATGTAATGAATCCTTTCTCATCCTTGTGTATATATCCCCAATAAGGTAAGGGCTGCATGAGTTAGAGATTGTAGAAAAGTAGAAAGTGAAGGATATTATGTGAACTTAATTTGCTCTACACAGTTGCCTTTATTAATGCTGAGGCAGGTACTTCCCAGAATACCTGGTATTTCTACATAACCTGACGATTTTTATTTTACTCTCAATCTTTGCAAATTCTAAATGCTGTTCAAAACAGTTGTTGTATGACAATGAAAATAAATCAGTGGACTAAATTATCTTGTCGATAAGCAGGAAGAGATTTTAGAAATACTGACTTTGGTTTCAAACAACTCTGTCAGCTGCTGTTCAGAATGCAAAAAGAAATTTTGAAATGATATATCAAAGTCTTATTTGTGATTCAGTTGTCAAAGCTAGTCATTTGTTTGTTTAATTTTGTCTTTTCTGATATGATAGCTGGTCCCTCGTTATCTCCCTTCTGGATTACTGCCTCTGCTTTTAAATTCTCTGTCATTTTACTATGGCTCCATTCTGTCTTTTCTTCAAAGAGAAGCCACAGTGATACTAGCTCTGCACAGGAAAATCCATACCAATCTCTACTCAATGGACACTCAAAATCCCATTTTTGGGAAAAAGCCTTCAAAGATCCAAGATGATTGGCTCACAGTGACTTTTTTAATCACAGTCATATCTATTGTATATAAGCTCTCTCTTCCCCAGGACCATAAGCTGATAGGATTTCCCAAAATTTCTTTAATATTCCAGGAATGCTTTTTCTTGAGTGTACTTGTAATTTTTTTCTTTCTATTTTTTGATTTTAAGTATGGCTATACCAAAGGTCAGGCCTCCCAATTCTTTCCTTTCACTCATATATTTATCACAATGCTTCTCATTCTAAGGCTTTTCCTGGATTTTTTATATATATTTTTGTAATCTCTCTGAGTCATAAAACACCTAGTTTCTTTTTTATTTAAAGTCAAAGATGTACTCATATATTCAATACTCACATGATATGTGCCTTAGTCAGGGTTTCTATTCCTGCACCAACATCATGACCAAGAAGCAACATGGGGAGGAAGAGCTTTATTCTGCTTACATTTCTACATCACTGTTCATCACCAGAGGAAGTCAGGACTGGAACTCAAGCAGGTCAGAAAACAGGAGCTGATGCAGAGGCCATTGAGGGATGTCACTTACTGGCTTGCTTCCCATGGCTTGCTCAGCTTTCTTTTTTATAGAACCCAGGTCTATCAGACCAGGGATGGCCCCACTGACAATGGGCTGGGCTCTTCCGACTTGATCACTAGTTGAGAAAATTCCTTACAGCTGGATATCATGGAGGCATTTTCTCAACCAAGGCTCCTTTCTCTGTGATAACTTCACCTTGTGTCAAGTTAACACAAATCCAGCCAGTACAGTAGGTCTACAGTTGGTTTTATTTCTCAACATAGCTATATTGGTAGTTTTATGGTTATAATAGAACACCATGCCCAGAAGGAACTTATGGAGGAAAGGATTTATATTACTTAAAATGTCAAATTTTAACATATCACTGAGATATCTCAGGCCAGGAATTTCAACAAAACAGGAACTTAAAAACAGGAGCTGAAACAGAGGCTATAAAAGTGCTACCTAGTGGCTTGGTCTTTATGGCTTGTCAGCCTGGTTACATGTGACACTCAGAACCAACATCCCAGAGTGACACAGTCCATATTATGCTGGACCCTTTCACATCAATAACCAGTCAAAAATCCCCTACATGTTGGTGCACATGCCAATCTTCTGGCAATAATTTCTCTACTGAAGCTCCAATTTCGAAAATGATTCTAGCTTGTATCAAGTTGACATAAACCAGATAGCACAATGGCCTTCGTAGGTTACTTTTAGTCTTCAAGTTATGATGAATTAAAAAGAGTGTTGAAAGCCATAGTTGATGCAAGGTTTTTATAAGGTTCATTTAAATAAGACAAATTGCATAATTGTTCCATAATTGGAGTTGGATATCAGGACTAATTCGAGAGCTATTTAATGTTTGCTAATAACTTACTTTACTAAATATATGGGGTAAATAATGAGGAAGCCAAACCTAGAAAATATTTTTAAAAGAAACTTCTTTAATAATTTGAAATTCCCATAAAATTTTGATTGTTGACTACCATAGTTACATTGTGCAAATTAATTACTCCACTAATGTCTTAATGAAAACGCACTGGCTAAATATTCTTTTTATCTTTTTTTATTGGATAGTTTCTGTATTTACATTTAAATGTCATCAGTGTTTTCTGTTTTCCCCTCTTCAATCTGTCCTCACCCTGCTTTTATAAGGATGCTCCCATTCAAGCCCACACACTCCCACCTCAACACCCTGTCATTCCCCTACAATTTCTCCTTCTATTAATGCCAGACAGTGCCATCCTCTGCTACATATGCAGCTCAAGCCATAGGTTCTTCCACATGTGTGATCTTTGATTGGTGGTTTAGTCCCTGGGGATTTAGGGGCAAGTAGGGTTATTTTCATATTTGGTATTTGAATATATATATATATATATACATATATATATATATGTGTGTGTGTGTGTGTGTGTGTGTATCCTTAAATGTTACAATATAAATGGTGAAAGAAATCACACACACACAGAGGGGGGAAGGAGGGAGGGAGGGAAGGAGGGAGGGAAGGAGGGATGGAAGGAAGGAGAGGGAGGAATATATATATTTCTCATTTGAAACACTTCTCCATGGTTGTTTGTGTCATTGATACTTCAAGTCTTATTTCTATATTGTTATTCATTCTCGATAACACTTTGTTTTAAAAACCATTTCGTCATTTACACTCCTGATCATTTCAAAATATATGTGCAATTATATTATATTTACTTTTAATTCCATAAAAATTATAGTAAAAATGCACATGAAAAGCAAACTATTTACAAGTAGATAGTATAATTTTTCTGTCTTGTGTGCTTTGACTTAATTGAACAAGTCTTGATCATAATTATTCCTGAAAGTTGACATCTTAGGGTTTTTAATATACAATTCATGCTATATCTTAAAAATAAAACCCACAGGACAAAAATCAACTTAAAAATATACTCATTATGGCAATAATTATTGACACCAAGTCTTTACTTCTTGAGTATATAATTTTCTCTTATTTTTAAATCAATTTAGTAGTAGTAAAATAAGAAAGTATATCCATACATGTATATATTACAACCTGAGAAATGTAGGATAGCAGTATAGTTGTGGAGAAAAAAATTCTGAAAAGTTTAAGGTTGGCAGAGCCATTTTATTTTCTTTCAGTGTCCCAAAAGACATCAAAGTAAATCTGACCTTTCATTTACAGAGAGATCACACCCAAAAGGGAAAATATAGAAGACATGTTTCTTGCTTCTGTTATAGGCAGTTTTAGAGGCAAGAAATAACACATAAAGCAATATCCCAATGGAACACAAACACACACACACATACACAAACACACACACACACACACATACACACACACTAGATAGCTACCTGTAGAAAAAAAATGTATATCCTTATTTCTTATCCTGATCAGAAATTAATACCAAACAGATCAAGAACCTCAACTTAAGACACTATATTTAGAATCTGTGGGTGTAGAAACTATGGGGTAGGATTGAACTTTTAGGTGCAGGAAAAAGCTTAACTGAGAAGGATCTTGGTAGAATATTAAATCATATCAACACCTAGTGAATAGAAATTCATCAAAACAAAATTCTTTGGATTTTGGCTATATAACAATAAATACCATTGTTTGAGTGGTACCAGTGTTATATAAAAAGGAAAAGAGTTTATATGACCAATACATCACACAGAGAATGTATGTAGAATACAAAAATAATTAAAATGCTTAACACCAAAAAAAATCTTATGTTTTATATTTTTCTTTATATCTGCATAGGTTTCTAGTGTATACATTTGTTTCATTTACAGTAGAATTTCCTAAGTAAGCATATGGAAAAAGGTACAAATAGTTTTGAAACTATGGACTATAAAAGGTGGGAAATCATTTTTTTTTTATTTTTTAAACGACTTTATTTTGCAAAACAAAGATAAATGTAAAGATTTTAAACATTTTTTGCTTAAAATTATACATTTTTGTCAGTACTGTTTTTTCAGACATTAAAATAAATTTTACATAAAACCATGTGAATATGTTATTTAGTCAGTACTTGATTTTTTTCAAGGGCTTGACAGTATGCATTGAAAACGTACTAGTTGCAATAAGCGTAAAGTACATGCAAAACAAAACGCAACATGGAAATAGTCAAAGTCTTCTTGTTTTGTGAATATATGTATATCTTTTGTTTTCTTTATTTCTTGGACTTCATACAGTCTGTGAGTTGTTTCTGGGGGAGTGCAAGCCTCTGAGGTTAGCATCCCACTATCAGTGACTGCATATTATGTCTGTTTTTTTGTGACTGGGTTATCTCACTCAGGATGATCTTCTCTAGATGCAGCCATTTTCTTAAGAATTTGGTTAAGTCATTGTTTCTGGTGGCTGAGTAGTATTCCATTGTGTATATGTACCACAATTTTTGTATCCATTCGTCTTCTGAAGGACATCTGGGTTCCTTCCAGCTTCTGGCTATTATAAATAGAGCCGCTATGAACATTGTGGTGCATATATCTTTGTTGTGTATTAAAGTGTCTCTGGGGTATATGCCCAGAAGTGGAATAGCTGGGTCTTCAGGTAGTACTATATCCAATTTTCTGAGGTATCGCCAGACAGATTTCCAGAGTGCTTGTATTAGCTTGCAACCCCACCAACAGTGGAGAAGTGTTCCTCTTTCTCCGCAGCCTCGCCAGCATCTGCTGTCATCTGAGTTTTGGATCTTGGCCAATCTGACTGGTGTGAGGTGGAATTGGAAAGACTAATGTGCAATTTCATATGGAATAACAAAAGACCTAGAATAGCGAAATCCATCCTCAACAACAAAAAAACATCTGCGGGAATCACTATCCCTGACCTCAAGCTATATTACAAGGCAATTGTGCTGAAAACTGCATGGTACTGGTACAGAAATAGGCAAGTGGATCAATGGAATAGAATAGAAGATCCAGAAATGAGCCCTCATGTATATGGTCACCTGATTTTTGACAAAGGAGCAGTAAACATTCAATGGAAAAAGGACAGCCTATTCAACAAATGGTGCTGGTCCAACTGGCACTCAACATGCAAAAGAATGAAAATAGACCCGTTCTTATCTCCTTGTACAAAGCTCAAGTGTAAGTGGATTAAAGATCTCCACATTAAACCAGATACACTGGAACTATTAGATGAGAAAGTAGGGAAAACCTTAGAACACATAGGCACAGGAGAAAATTTCCTGAACAAAACACCAATGGCTCAAGCTCTAAGGTCAAAGATTAACAAATGGGACTTAATGAGATTGCAAAGTTTCTGTAAGGCTAAGGACATCGTCAAGAAAACAAAACGGCAACCAACAGAATGGGAAAAGATCTTTACCAACACCACATCAGATAGAGGCCTAATATCCAAGGTGTACAAGGAACTCAAAAAGCTAGACACCAGAGAATCAAATAACCCTATTAAAAAATGGGGTACAGAGCTAAACAAATCATTTTCAGTTGAGGAACACCGAATGGCCGAGAAACATCTGAGGAAGTGCTCGACATCCTTAGCCATCAGGGAAATCATTTTTAAACTTTCCCATATCCTCAACAATTAAAACTTCAAACTATTTTGAGAGTTAATTTCACCTTAGTCACAATGACTAAAATTACTAACAAATCAATACAATGATAGAAACAACAAAGCCTCACACATTCACCCACCTAAATAAACAAAAAGAAACAACAAATGATAAAATATGTTGGCCTCAATATTAGGAAATAAGAATATTATTTCTTCCTGATGGGTGTATATATTGATGCAGCCACTGTGAAAGTTGATGCTGAGGTACCTTGAAAACATAAAGTAGATTTTTCTCAGGGTCCAGCTGTACCACCTTTGGTATATTCAAAGCATCACACATCTTACTATAGTGATTCTCATTTTTTCAGGTTTATTGTTGCTTTATTCACAGTAGGGAGGAACTGTCTGTATTCAAACTAGATGTCTATGAACTGATGAGTGTATACTGAAAATATTATGCATTTATACAAACTACAATGCCAATATTAAGAAAAATAAGATACTTGAAGGTAACTGGATAGAATTGGAATCAGTCATTCTGACTAATGAGACCAGGGAGAAGAAGAGAAAATACCTCAAGGTTTCTCTACTGTGTGCTTTGAATCTTCAGATTGGTGTGTTCCATTTAGAATTGGAGATTTCAGATGGATATATACACACATGCTCACATAAATATATAAACATAGAGAAAAATGAGGGTTTTTTTTTTGTAATTCTAGTTTGGAAATATAGAATAGATATTTATAATAAATATAGATATATACACAGGTTCTATCTGTAACCAACTAAAGTAGGAAGAGGCAAGGGGAACTAGGCTCCATGGCACCTCAACCAACTTCCAGTGAGCCACAGTTTTGTCAACTATATCTGCCTGTGTTCATCTTGATCACAAGGTATAAACCTAATGCAGAAATTAGAAATAGAACCAATGTTAACAATGTTCAGAGTTAGGAATTTTGGAGTAACATAAAAAACAGTGATATATACAATAAATTAACCTTCCAATCTTATAAAGAAAAGTTTCAATAACAGCAATTTGACACATAAGATGGCAGGACTCCCTTTTTAACAACTGGCTTTATGACAAGCAAAGAGATTGTTTTGTAAACTGATAAAAAGCCAATTCCATTATTTCAAAATGAAAAAAGTAATTGTTGACATAAAGTGTCTCATTAAGTAGTGATATCCAGTTTTCTTTTATCTAGCGAATTTCTGAGTGACAGCTGTCTTCACATTAGTTCAAAACTAGGTTACTTCAGCCACGGTGCAGCTTAATTATAATAGCCATCTGTGGAAATGTCAGCATTTACCAAAAGACAGTTAAGAACTGTCAATTCTAAAGGGTCAGAAAGACAATAGCCACAATTTCAACTAAACAATTAAAATGTCTGTCAGACACACAGCTGTTTAATAATCACATTTAAAATTGATATCTAACTGAGAAGGTGGCAATGTTTCTGGTTTCTGACATTGGTAGACTGAAGAAGAAATAGATTTAAAAGTTAAAAAAAATGTCCTACAATTGTATAGAAAATTCTCAGTGTTTAGTGTACTGTCAGCATTTTAACATCATAAAATTGAATGAGTCATTTTACATATTCACAGAGCTTAGATTAGTATATATTTGCAATTAAAAAAATTTGATTAGTGACATTATCAATTAAACAACATATTACAAGATAATCTTAGAAAGAGCCCTGGTAAGACTGTGCTGCTAGTAGCCAGGGCAAAAAGTGGGAGAGGCCTGGCTCTCAGAAAGCTCAGCCCCCTGATTGGGTCAGGGAAGCAGGAACTCTGACATAGGGACTCGGTTTCCACCAAGAAGGCCCTTGTGTGCAGACCAAATGCTCAGACCATTTGCCACCTGGAACAAGAGAGGTCCAGAGATGCAGGTCTGGTGAGACTATGCTGTGAGTAGCCTGGGTACAGAGAGGGCTAGGGCTGGCCCCTGAAAGCGTACCCCCCATTGATTCAGGGTAACAAGAACTATGCCATAGGGATTTGCTTTACACCTGAAAGGCCCTTGCTTGCAGAACAAACACTCAAGCCATTTGCCACCAAAAACAGCAAAGAACCAGGGACACAGGCCAGGTAAGGGGGAGAGATAGAAACCAATCACTGACAAAAAGACCACGTATAATCACAGACAAGATGTCAAGAGGAAAGCAAAAGAACTTACCCAAGAGAAAGCATGACAACCTGGTAATATCAGAACCCAGCTCTGCCATCACAGCAAAGAGCAGAATGCCAAACACTCCAGAAAAAGAAGACTCGGACCTGAAATCATACCTCAAGATGATGATGGAGATCTTTAAACAAGCATATGAGGAAACTGATGAAGAAATAGAAGCCTTATTTATTTATTTATTTTTGAATACATTTCTTAAAGTTGTAATTAAGTATTTGTGGGCACATATACATACACATATGTATATATGTAACAATAATAAAGGAAAAGAGGCTATTAATTTGAGGGAATAGGAGAGAGAGTAGGAGGGGCTGTAGGGAGGAAAAGAAAATGTGATACAGTTCTGTTTTAATTAGAATTTATTTAATTTATTTAATTAAATAAAATATATTTTTTGTTGTTGAACTTCACACAGTCTGTGAGTTGTTTCTGGGGAGTTCAGAGCTTTCTTGGGTTAGTATCCCATTATCAGTGACTGCATATTATGTCTGTTCTTTCGTGACTGGGTTATCTCACTCAGGATGATATTTTCTAGATACATCCATTTTCTTTTTTTCCCCCACCCCCCATCCATTTTCTTAAGAATTTCATTAAGTCGTTGTTTCTGATAGCTGAGGAGTACTTCATTGTGTAAATGTACCACAACTTTTGTATCCATTCATCTACTGAAGGACATCTGGGTTCTTTCCAGCTTCTGGCTATAATAAATAGAGCTTCAATGAACATTGTGGTGCATGTATCTTTGTTGAATGTTGGAGCATCTCAGAGGTAAATGTCCAGAAGTAGAATAGCTGGATCTTCAGTTAGGACTATGTTCAATTATCTGAGGTATCGCCAGACTGATTTCCAGAGTGGTTGTATCAGTTTACAACCCCACCAACAGTGGAGAAGTGTTCCTCTTTCTCCACATACTTGCCAGCATCTGTTGTCATCTTAGTTTTAGAACTTGACCAATCTTACTGGTGTGAGGTTGAATCTCAGGGTTGTTTTGATTTGCATTTACCTTATGACTAAGGATGTTGAGGATTTCCTTAGATGTTTCTAAGCCATTCGATATTCTTTGATTGAGAACTTTTTGTATAACGCTGGACCCCATTTTTAATAGGGTTATCTGGTGTTGAGTTTTTTGATTTCTTTGTATACCTTGGATATTAGGCCTCAATCTGATGTGGAGTTGGTAAAGATCTTTTCCTACTCTGTTGGCTTCCGTTTTGTTTTCTTGACAGTGTCTTTAGCCTAACAGAAACTTTGTAATCTCATTAAGTCCCATTTCTCAATCTTTGACCTTAGAGCTTGAGTTATTGGTGTTCTGTTCAGGAAATTTTATCCTGTGCCTATGAGTTCTAAGGTTTTCACTACTTTCTCATCTAATAGCTTATGTGTACCATGTTTAATGTGGAGATCTTTGATCCTCTTACACTTGAGCTTTGTACAAGGAGATAACAAAGGGTGTATTTTCATCCTTCTGCATGCTGAATGCCAGTTGGACCAACACCATTTGTTGAATAGACTGTCCTTTTTCCATTGAACTTTTACAGCTCCTTTGTCAAAAATCAGGTTACCATATACATGAGGGCTCATTTCTGGATCTTCTATTCTATTCCATTGATCCCCATGCCTATTTCTGTACCAGTACCATGCAGTTTCAACACAATTGTTTAGTAATATACCTTGAGGTCAGGGATAGTGATTCCCGCAGATGTGTTCTTGATGGATTTCGATATTCTAGGTCTTTTGTTTTTCCATATGAAATTGCAACTGTGCTCTCAGTTTGCTAGTGTATGCTCTTTGCAGTTTATTTTATGATGCACTCAGATCTGTGAGTTTTCCTCTCAGTACTGCTTTCATTGCATTCCATATGTTTTGGTATGTCCTGTTTTCATTTTCATTGAATTCTAGAAAATCCCTAATTTCTTTCTTTATTTCTTCTTTGACCCTGATGTCGTTTAATAGAGCATTGTTTAGTTTCCCTGTGTATATGGGTTTTTTGTTGTCTTTGTTGTTATTAAAGAGCAGCCTTAGACCATGGTGATCCCAAAGGATGCATGGGAGTATTTTGACCGTCCTGTATTGATTGAGGCTCACTCTGTGTCCAATTATGTGGTCAATTTTCGAGAAGGTGCTGTGAGGTGCTGAGAAGAAGGTGTATTCGTTTGTTTAAGGATGATATGTTCTATAGATATCTATTAATTCCAGTTGGTTCATAGTCTGTGTTAGGTTTACAGAATCCTATTCAGTTTCTTTTTCCACGATCTCTCCATTGGCGAGAGTAGGGTATTAAAGTCTCCCACTATTATTGTGTGGGGCAAAATGTATCTTTTGAGCTTTAGTAGGGTTTCTTTTATGAATGTGGGTGCTTTTATATTTGGAGCATATATGTTAAGGATTGAGAGTTCCTCCTGACAGGTTTCACCTATAATGAGTAAAAAGTGTCCTTCCTTATCTTTTTTTGATAACTTTTGGTTGAAAATCTACTTTATTTGTTATTATAATGGCCAGTCCAACTTGTTCTTGGGGCCATTTGCTTTGAAGGTTATTTCCCTACCTTTTATTCTGAGATAGTGTTTGTCTTTGTCTCTGAGATGAGTTTCCTATATGCAACAAAAAGCTGGGTTTTGGTTATGTATCCAGTCTTATAGCCTATATCTTTTTATTGTGGAGTTGAGTCCATTTATGTTAATAGATATCAAGAAATACTGGTTGTTGTTTCCTGCTACTGTTGCTTTGGTAGGTTGAATTGTGCCTGTGTGTCTTTCTTCCTTTGGTTATCTTGCTTAGAAGTTATCTTGTTTTAGCTATGAGGTGGTTCCACTCATTATATTGGGTTTTCCACCTATAATCCGTTGTAGTGCTGGGTTTGTGGTCAGATATTGAGTGAATTTAGTTTTGTCCTGGAATATCTTCATCTCCCCATCTATGGTGGTTGATAGTTTTGCTGGGTATAGCAACTTGGCCTGGCACTTGTGATCTCTCAGGGTCTGCATGATGTCTGTCCAGGATCTTCTAGCTTTCGTAGTCTCTGTTGTGAAATCGGGTGTGATTCTGACTGGTCAGCCTTTATTTGTTACATGTCCTTTCCCTTACTACTTTTAGTATTCTTTCTTTGCTTTAGGCAATTTGTGTTTTGACTATTATGTGTCATTAGGAATTTCTTTTCTGGTCCAACCTATTTGGAGTTCTGAAGGCTTCTTTTATGCTCATGGTCATCTCATTTTTAAGGGTAGGGAAGATTTCTTCCAGGATTTTGTTGAAGATATTTACTGTACCACTTAGTAGATATTCTTCCTACTCTTCTATTCTTATTATCCTTAGGTTTGATCTTCTCATTTTGTCCTGGATCTCCTGCACATCTTGGGTTAGGAGATTTTTGGTTTTTGCATCTTCTCTGACTGTTTTGCCTGTTTTAAATGTTGTCTTTGGCCCCCGAGATTCTCTCTTCCATCTCTTGTAGTCTCTTAGAAATGCTTGCATCTGTGACACCTGATTACTTTTTTAGGATTTCTACCTCTAGGGTTGTCTCTTTTAGTGTTTTCTTCATTGTGTCTATTTCTGTTTTAAATTCCTTCTTCCATTCCTTCATCTTTTTCGTTCTGTTTTATTCAAGTTCTTTGAGTTGTTTAAGTGTTTTTCTTGTTTCTTCTTTAAAAGCTTCTAATTCTTTAAGCTTCCCCCCCCCCCGTTCTTTTTAAGGATCTCTATTATCATCTTGATGTAGGATTTTGTGTCTTAGTCTTCTTTTGCTGGAGTGTTTGGCATTCTGCTGTTTGTTGTTATGGGAGATCTGGGTTCTAGTGTTGCCAGGTTGTCTTGGTTTTCCTAGGGTACCTTCTTTCGCTTTCCTCTTGCCATCTTGTTGTCAGGGATTGGTTCTTGCCTTTCCTTTGTACCTGGCCTGTGTCCCTGGATCTCCGCTATTCCTGGTGGGAGATGCTCTGAGTTCCTCTTGTGCACCGTGGAAGCGGCCAGCTGGCAGCAGTGGGTGCCATGCCTCCGGGTTCCTAGATCCCTTGATCAAGCCAGGCGGGCAGGCACACACTTTCCCCATGCTCTGCTGAGATCTATCTGCCCCCTGGCTATTTGGAATCAGTTCTCACCCAGTTCTTGCCAGTCCTGTGTGTCTCAAATAGAAGCTGTTAAAGAGGAAACACACACACACACAGACGCATACACACATACACTCATACACACAAACTGATCAAATAAATCAAAGAAATAGAGGAAAACAGAACCAAAAAGATAAAGGAACTGAAGAACGAATTTGAAATAGAAGCAATGAAGAAAACACTAGAAGAGACAACCCTGGAAGTAGAATACCCATAAAAAAAATCAGGACTCACAGATGGAAGCATCTCCAACAGACCACAAGAGATAAAAGAGAGAATCTCAGGTTCTAAAAAAACATAGAAAACATAGACAAAACTGTCAGACAAGATTCAAAAGCCAAAAAGCTTCAAACCCAAAAATGTTCAGGAGATCCAAGACACAATAAGAAGAAAAAAAACTAAGGATAATAGGAATAGAAGAGGATGAAAAATATCAACTAAAAGACACAGTAAATATCTTCAACAAAATCGTAGAAGAGAACTATCCACTCCTTAAGAATGAGAAGACCATGAGCATAAAAGAAGCTTACAGAACTCCAAATTGAACAAACCAGAAAAATAATTTCTCCTGACATATAATAGTCAAAACCTCAAGTGCCCAAAGCAGATGAAGAATAGTAAAACAGTAAGGGAAAAATGTCATGTAACATATAAAGGCAGACCAATCAGAATCACACCTGATTTCTCAGCAGAGATTATGAAAGCTAGAAGATCCTGGACAGACATCATGCAAACCCTAAGAGAACACAATTGTCTGCCCAAGCTGCTATACCCAACAAAACTCTCAATAACCATAGAGAGATAGACCAAAACATTCCAGGACAAAACTAAATTTACACAATATCTGACCACAAGCCCAGCACTACAACAAATTATATAAGGAAAACCCAATAAAAGGGGGAAAACTAAATCCTAGTAAAATCAAGAAAATACCTAAGAAAGGAAACCAAAAGAAGAAAGACAGGCACAATTCTACCTCTAAAAGCAAAATAGCAGGAAACAGTAACCACTATTCCATAATATCTTTTAACATAAATTGACTCAATTCCCCAATAAAAAGACATAGGGTATCAGACTGGATACATAAACAGGATCCAGCATTTTGCTACATATAGGAAACTCATCTCAGAGACAAAGAGAGATCCTCTCTCAGAGTAAAGTTTGGGAAAAATCCATCTAAGCAAACAGCCCTAAGAAACAAGCTGCAGTAGCCATTCTAATACTGAGTTAAGTAGATTTTCAACCAAAAGTTAACAAAAATGATAAGGAAGGACACCTTTTACTCATTACAGGGAAAATTTGTCAGAAGGAACTCTTAATCCTTAACATATATGCTCTAAATCCAAGACATAATAACAATACACTTTAAATTGTTCCACAAAAGAGAGTCATATGTAAAACTATCTAACTCATTTATCGAGGCCACAATAACCCTCATTCCTAAACCACAGAAAGACCTAATAAGGTAAGAGAACTTCAGAGGAATCTCACTTATGAATATTGATGCAAAAATACTCAACCAAATCCTTGCAAATCAAATCCAAGAACACATCAAAATGATCATTCACTATAATCAATAGGCTTCATCCCAGTGATGAAGTGATGGCTTAATATAGGGAAAGCCTCAAAGTAATCCACCATATAAGCAAACTCAAAGAAAAAAAAAAACACATGGTTATCTCACTACATGCTAAGAAAGCATTTGACAAAATTCAACACTATTTCATGTTAAAAGTCTTTGAAAGAACAGGAATCCAAGGCCCATTGCTAAAAATAATAAAGCAAAATATGGAAAAACCAATAACCAACATCAAAATTAACAGTGATAAACTTGAACCAATCCCACTAAAATTATGGTCTCAAGAAGGCTGCCCACTCTCCCACTTCCTATTCAACATATTACTGGAAGTCCTAGCCAGAGCAATTATTCAGAAAAATAAATTAATGGGATACCAATTCGAAAGGAAGAAGTAAAAATATTACTGTTTGGAGATGACATGATAGTGTACATAAGTGACCCAAAATATTCCACCAGCAAATTTCTACAGCTGATAACATAGTTCAACAATGTGGTTGGATATTAAATTAACTCAAATAAATCAGTAGCCTTCCTCTACTCAAAGAATAAACATGCAGTAAAAGAAATTAGGGAAAAGATACCCATCACAATAGTCACAAAAACTATGAAATACATTGGTGTGACTCTAACTAAGCAATTGAAGGACCTGTATGACAAGAACTTCAAACCTCTAAAGAAGGAAATTGAGGAAGATTTTAGAAAATGTAAAGATCTCCCATGCTCATGTATTGGAAGAATCAATGTAGTAAAAATGCCCATCTTACCAAAAGCAATCTACAGATTCAATGCAATCCCCATCAAAATTTCCACCCAACTCTTAATAGAGTTAGAAAGATATATGTGCAATTTCATCTGGAATACCAAAAGTCCTAGAATAGTGAAATCCATCCTCAACAACAAGAAAACATCTGCAAGAATGACTCTCCCTGACCTCAAGCTAAATTACAAGGCAATTGTGTTAAAACTGCATGGCACTGGTACAGAAATAGGAACATGGATCGTTGGAATAGAATAGAAGATCCAGAAATGAGCCCTCATATATATGGTCACTTGCTTTTTGACAAAGGAGTTGTAAACATTCAATGGAAAAAGAACAGCCTCTTCAACAAATTGTTGTGGTCCAACTGCCACTTAGCATGCAGAAGAATTAAAATAGACCCTTTCTTATCTCTCTGTACATAGCTTAAGTGCAAGTGGATCAAATTCCCCCACATTAGACCAGGTACACTGAAACTATTAGATGAGAAACTAGGAAAAACCTTAGAACTCATAAGCACAGTAGAAAATTTCCTGAAGAGAACACCAGTGCCTCATGCTCTAAGGTCAAATATTGACAAATGGGTCTTAATGAGACTGCAAAGTTTCTGTAAGGCTAAGGGCACTGTCATGAAAACAAAACTGCAGCCAACAGATTGGGAAAAGTTGTACACCAACCCCACATCTGATAGAGGCCCAATATCCAAAGTATACAAAGAACTCAAGACGTTAGACATTTGAGAATCAAACAATCCTATTTATTAATAGGGTTCAGAGCTAAACAAAAAGTTCTCAATTAAGAAATATTAAATGGCTGAGGAGCTCCTAAGAAAGTGCTACATATCTTTAGTCATCGAGGAAATGCAAATCAAAACAACCCTGAGATTCCACCTCACAACTATCAGATTGACTAAGATCAAAAACTCAGATGACAGCAGATGCTGTCAATGATGTGGAAAAATAGGAATACTTGTCCTCTTTTGGTGGGGTGGTGAACTAGTAAAACAACTCTGGATATCAGTGTGGTGGTTTCTCAAAAAATTGGGCATAGTACTACCTGAAGACTCAGTTATTCAATTTCTGGGCATTTACCCCAGAGATGCTCAAACATAAAACAAATACACATTCACCACAATGTTCATAGCAGCCTTATTTATAATAGCCAGAAGCTGGAAAGAACCAAGATGTCCTTCAGTAGATGAATGGATACAAAAATTGTGTTATATTTACACAATGGAGTACTACTCAGCTATCAGAAACAATGACTTTATGAAATTTTTAAGAAAGTAGATATATCTAGAGAATATCATCCTGAGTGAGGTAACCCAGTCTCTAAAGAACAGACAAAATATGCAGTCACTGATAATTGGATAATAACTTCAGAATGCTCTGAACACCCCATAAACAACTCACAGACTATATAAAGTGCAAGAAAAACAAAGACCAAAAAAAAAGAAAGAAAAATCATTATACTTAATTTTTACACACCCAGAAAACATTGACTATCTCCAGGTTACATCTTATTTTACATGTACTTTATGCTCATTGTAAATAATAATATTGTAATGCATGCTATTAACTGTTTAAAAAAATCAAGTACTGATAAAAATGTATTCATATACTTTTTGCAAAATGCTTTTAAATCTGTACATTTATCTCTGTTTTTTAAAATAAAGATTTTCAATTAAAAATATATATTCTTAGATGATGTTAAATAATTATAGTTTGTAATTAGATATAGAAAAAATATCCCACAAATATCATCCAGATAAATCCCGATGAATGAAGAAATTTTAGAATTTTGCTTAGCATATAAAATGAAGTAATCCAAAGAAAATACGGACTGTACAGAAACATTAAAAAAAAACCCACTGAACCAAAATACTTAGTACAGATTTAACGTAAATATCCCAAAGCACTAAATGTTGTAACCCTGAAATAAAAGAGAAGACAAGATGGCAAAATGTAATGACAAGTGTGGCCGGCAAACTGAGGGAATAAATTAAGGAGAAATAACACAATTGAATACCATAAAGTGGAAATGAAGCAGAAAGGAGATAATCGATAGTGTGCAAAGACAAATCAACTCCAGCAGAACAAGCTTAAGACAATCATACCTAATGTGAATGAAAACGGCAACAGCAGCCAGCTAGTATGAAGGGCACAGTGGATAAGGCTGAGAGGAAAAACAATCTCAGGCAGAAACCTTCTAGTTTATTTGAAATAAGTGTTAAGATAAGAGCTAAGGCAATGAACTGAGAATTACTGAAACTATATATATATATATATAATTAATAATCTGAAATTATAGATAGTATATTTATATATTACATGTGTATATTTACATATGGAATTTACAAAAGAAAACTACTATTCTTTAACAACATATATTTTGTTGTATTTTACATATAGCAAAAGATGACTGATATGCAACCTTGATATTAATTAAACATTTTGCCCTGTTTATACTCTATTTTATTGTTTTTATCCCCACTAAAAATGAAACATAAGTCTGCCTGAAAATGTAAGTAGGCTAGTTGCATATCTTCACTACTCCCTAGATGCCTTCAAGTTCAATTCCAAGTTCACCCCTAGTTCTGTAGGAGACTGTGGCCTACTCTGGCTTCCACTACCTCTCTGTTTCCATATCCAATGGTTCATTCAGTTCTTTTCCTACCACCTTTCATTGTAGTTATGTTGCTGGTAAAGACTGACTCCAGCAGTCATTTTCTGGGAATCCACTCTCCAACCTTCCCAGAGAAGTAAGTAGTGCAGAACGGCAGGCAGACATGCTTGAATCAGGTCCCCCAAATACATTCCAAACCTCCTATCTCCACTGTTTCACCCCCACTCTGTAGCCATGGTTGTTCCTCAATCTCTGTTCCCATTCTCGTGGGATATCCCAGTTTCTTCCCCCTGTGGATTCTCTCATTTCTCCAGCCCATCCCCATTCCTAAATGACAGCTCCCAATATCTAGAAACACATTTTCCCCAAGTTTCTAGTAGTCACACTAACCAGGATCTGAGACTAACTACTGGGGCTTGTTTTATAAACTAAAATCGCAACCCTTTCATTTTACCAAAGAAGATTCAGCAGTCAGAAGCTGTGGTGAAGGTTTACTAGCTCTGAGAGGCATAAGATCAAGCCACCTGACCTTTCTACTTATTCAACTTGTGTCCTACGAGCAAAAATTTCTTCTCATCCCCGTGTTGTTCTCTAAACCGGATGTTTTCTGTATTTACACTTCAAATGGTATCCCCTTCCCACTCCAATTCCCCACTCCCATCCCCAATCTCCTTCTACTTTCTTCCATGAAGGTGCACTAATCACCCTCTCCACCTCAGTGCCTTGGCAATCTATACTGGGAAAACGTGCCTTCACAGGACCAAATGTCTTTTCTCCCATTGATGCCAGACAAAGCTGTCATCGGCTACATATGCAACTGGAGCCATGAGTCTCTTCATGTGTACGCAATGTTTGGTGTTTTTGTCCATGGGAGTTCTGGGGGTTTGGTTGTTTGACAATGTTGTTCTTCAAACCCTTTCAACTCTTTCAGTCCTTTCTCTAGCTCCTTCATTGTGGTCCTCATATTCAGTTTGATGGTTAGCTGAAAGCATCCTCAACTGTATATGTATGAATCTGGAAGAGTCCCTCCTCAGTCATCCATATCTGATTCCTACCAGTAAGCACTTCTTGGTATCAGCAATAGTGCTTGAGTTTGGTGGCTGCTTATGGGGTGGATCCACAAGTGAGGCAGTCTCTGAATGATCTCTTCTTCAATCCCTACTCCCCTATTTGACCTTGCATTTCCTCCCTGAGTGTTTTGTTCTCTCTCCTAAGGGCTGAGGCATCCACATTCTGGCTTTTTTTTTTTTTTTTTTTTTTTTCTTTTTGAGCTTCATGATGTCTGTGAGTTGTTTTTTGGGATTTCAGAGTTTTTTGGGGACTAGTATCTGCTTCTCAATGAATGCATACAATATGTATTCTTTTGTGACTTAGTTACCTCACTCAGGATGATAGTTTATAGGTTCATCTATTTGCCTAAGAAATTCATAAAGTCATTTCTAATAATTGAGTAATACTCTGTTGTGTAAATGTACCACAATTTCTGTATCAAGTTTTCTGTTGAAGCTGGGTTCTTTTCAGTTTCTGGCTATTATAAATAAAGCTGCTATGAACATGGTGGAACATGTGTTTTTTTCTGTCTTAAATACCATGTCCTTGCTGTCTGTTTACCTGTGTTTATGCTCTGTCAGCTGGTTGTTTTTCAACCTTTTTAACCTAGAGTTGTTTTTTGTAGCTCTTGGGTTAATGGTGGGGGCTAAGGTGGGGCATATCACTAGGACTTGTTCACAGTAAACTGAAAGCTCTAGGACCAAAGGTTGAGCCATACCACAATTAGAATCTGTTTTAGTCTTAGGGTATATAGTATGACTAAATACCCAGCAACAACTGGGCCATTCACAGCTACCACACTTTTCTAAGATCCAGAGAGAACAGCGGAAACAAATGGGCAGACTACCCACCCACCAAACACAAAACCAGAAACCTCTATCTAGAATTACAATCACCCAAAACCTAGATATCTAAAATACAGCCCAAAAACGTAATTATTAATAGGCTTCCTATAAGCCCAGCAAACTCACCCACAGTAGGAGGTGACAACTTCAAACTTAATAATACCTTTAATAAAATGTTTGAAAATGCAAGAGTAAAAGCAGATAATAAAACACTTCAAGATCAGAAAGTGAAGACAAAATCAATTTTAAAAACTGAAAGAAATTTGTAACTGAAATTTAAGAATACAAGGGATAGTTAATAACTGAATACAAGGAATAGAAAAAAGAAACTCAGGTATTGAGGACATGATAATAAAAATAGATTCTTCATTTTAAAAGTAAGTTTAAATATAAGCAAATCTTGGTATGAAACATTGAGCAGATTGGGACATTCTAAAAAGACTCAAACTATGAATAACAGCAAGAGAATTAGAAATAACTAGGGACAGGGACAAATGCACAAAAGATACTTTCAAAAAAATCAGTGATGGCAAGTTTTTTAACCTAAAGAAAACAGTACCTATCAAGGTAAAAACCAATAGCAACAACAACAACAACAAAGAAAACAAAAGGAAATATTTAGAAGACAAAATAGACTGGATAGAGAAAGAAATTCCCATCATCACCTAATAACCAAAACACAAAAGGTACATAACAAAAAAAAAGATATTAAAAGATGGCAAAGGAAAAGACTAAGTAAGATAGAAAGTCAGATCTAAGAAATAGCAAGTGATTTCTTAATCTAGACTTCCATATCACTGGGATTGGAACAATATTCTACAGATTCTCAGAGACAGAATGACTTCTAATGAGGTTAGTACATTTTTAACAGCATACAAACCATAAATATAAAATATTTACTAAAAAGTAATCGATAAAATGTACATATATATGTGATATCCAGAAGCTGGAAACAACCCAGACATCTGACAATGAAAGAATAGGTACAGAAAATGTGGTTAATTTACACAATGGAATACTGCTCAGCCACTAAGAACAAGGATATCCTGACTTTTGCAGGCAAATGGATGGAACTAGAAAATATCTTGAGTGAGGTAAGTCAGACCCAAATGGACATGCATATTATGAACCCATTAATATGTGGTTGGTTATTATCCAATAAAAGGTAAAAAATACAGAATATCCAATATAATGTCCACAGAACTCAAAAAGATCAACAAGATGAAGGGCCTAATTGAGGATGCCTCAGTTCCACTTGAGACTGAAAAAAAAAAAACAATTATGTAGGGAATGGAGATGGGAAAGAGAGACCTGGGAGAACAAGGAGAAGTGGGTCTGAAGGGAACCGTGATCTGGTTTCAGGTAGGGAAAAGGGAATGAAGCACTGAGGACCAGCATAAAAAATGGGAACAGGCAACCTCAGGAGATAGGATGTTGGGAGAGCACTCCAGAATTTACCAGAGACTTAGAAGGTAAGAGAACTTCAGGACTCAAAGGGGAAGACCACAGATGTAATGCCCTACAGTAGGGAGAGGGCACTTGTAGAGCCCACGTCCAGCAGAAGGACAGACATCAAGTGAGAGATGGGGTTGCTATCCCACTGTCAAAACTCTGACTCATAATTGATCCTGTCAGCTGGGATTGAAATAGAGAACAGTCTGAGGAAAAGAACATTCAGGGAAAGGTCCAAAAGGGGATCCAGCTCAAGGGGAAACATGAAGGACTGGCACCATTAATGAGGCTATGGGGCACTCACAAAAAGGAACCCAGTATGACTGCCCTCTGAAAGACACAACAAGCAGTTGAAAGAGTCAGATGCAGATATTTATACCTAACCAAACAAGAGAAGCTGCTGACCCCTGTGGTTGAATTAGGGAAAGGCTTGAGGAGGTTGAGGAGGAGGGCAACACTGTAAGAGGACCAGTAATCTCAATTAACCTGGATCCCTGAGATCTCGTAGACAATGGATCACCAAGCAGGCAGCATACACGAACTGATATCAATTCCCCAACACATATACAGCAGAAAACTGTTGAGTCTGTGTTTAGTCAGAGAAGATTCACTTAACCCTCAAGAGACTGGAGGTTCCAGGGAGTTTAGAGGCCTGGAGGGATGGTTGAGGTGGGGACATATAGGTTTATGTTAAGGCAATACATGACTGGATGGGAGAGAGGTAGGCGGGAAAAAAACTAGGAATGTGGAAGAGGAAGCAGGAGGCAGAGATTCACAAAGGAAGTATCTGACTTTTATATTTGTCTTAGTGCATCTCTTGGGCAGTTTATATATTTGTCCATTGGCTTTAAACTTATTGTATGAAGGGCTTGAGAATTGAGAATCTAACATATAAAACTGTTTGATAAGTTAATGGATGTGACATACTAGTGGAAATGGAGGAGGGGGCATGAGGAGGTATGGGGTGTGGAACAGTAAGAAGGTGAGCTGGGAGGGGAATACATTTTTGAGTGTAAAAATACAAAAAAAAAAAAAAATAAGAAAATTTTTCCCAGTCAGAAAATACAAATACATAGGTCATACCTTTTTTTGACACTTTTGTAGTAATGGTTGACAGTTGTGTTGAGCAACAAAATACGCTACTGATATAATTTTACTTAACTTGAAAAAAATTGTATACTGAGAAAATGCATAGAAGCTCATTCACTGAGGATGTGACAGGGTCAAACATAATTATTAGTTGAGTAGTGTATTGAGAGTAAAGATATTGAGAGCAAAGATATTTATCTGCAAAGAAAACAATTTTTGCAAATTGATTTCAATCTACTTTATAATACTGGACTAATACAGAATGCTGCATAACTTAGAAGCGAAATAAAAATTTCAAGGATTCATGTCTCCTCAATCCTACTTTTTGGGATATAATAGCAGTTGACACAGTAGATTAAATTCCTAGCTCCTCACTTCTAAATATTTTTCCCAAAAGCTTCAATCTTGTCACTACCTATCACTGATAAAAGTTAATGAAAATGTGGTTTCTATGTATAGTGGGATTTAAACAGTTTTAAGAGAAGTGAAGGGTGAAGCAAAGGAGATGAACCTGGATAATATTTGAGCTGGTGAGATAAAAAAAAAAAAAAAACAAGAAAGACAAACATCTCATGTCTAATCTTATGAACTTTAGGACCATTTTTAAAATTGAAAATAGATAGTTCTATCATATGTGTGTTTGTGCCTGTACCAGTTTCCTCTCCTTTTAATCTTCCTATTCCCCCTACCTCCCTTCTCTCCTGGATCCATTATTCTTTGTTTCCACTTCAGCAAAGAGCAGTTTTCCTTATCACCATTCCTGATCTCAAGTTATACTACAGAGCAACAGTAATAAAAAATATGGTATTGATATAGGAATAACTCAGAGAGTCCCGAGTGAGGTAATCTAGACAAAGGTCAGGGAATGTTGAATGACAGAGAAATACTTAAAGGAATGGTCAAAATTCTTAGTCATCAGGTAAATGCAAATCAAAATGCCTCTCAGATTCCATCTCACACATGTCAAAGTGGCTAAGATCCAAAACCGATTAGAGAAATTTAGGTGATAACAGATGCTGGAGTGGATGTGGAACTTTATAGCTGGTGGGACTACAAACTTTTCCACCCACTTTGGAAATCAATTTGCAAGTTTCTCAGAAAACTGGGAATAGCTATACCTCAAGACCCAGCTATACCACTCCTGGCTATATATGCAAAAGTTTTCCCACTATACCACAAGGGCACTTGTGCAAATATGTTCACAACAGTTTTATTCATAATAGCAAGAAACTGAAAACAATCTAGATGTTGCTCAACTGAAGAATGGATAAGGAATATGTGGTGTACCTACACAATAGAATAACTATTCAACTATTAAAAACAAAGCCATCATGAATTTTTAGGGCAAATAGATGGAATGTAAGATTATCATCCCAAGTGAGCTAACCCTGACCCAAAAGGACAAGCATGGTTTGTAATCACTAATAAGTGGGTATTTGCAATAAAATACAGGATACCTGGACTCTTTAAAGCAGTCCCAAGGGAATTAAACAAGAAAAAAAGGCCCAAGGGAGGATACGTGGATTCACTTTGAAGAGGAATAGAATAGTAATAAGAGATAGATGGAAGGAGGGGAGTCTCAGGAAAGGGGATATAGAGTTGAATGAGGAGGAGTGAGGGCCAGGTTTATGGAGATACAAGAGAAATGGCTATATGGCCTAGAGAATAAATGAAAGACTCCAGCTGTCAGGGTTTGGAGGGAATTCAAGGACATGTCAAAAAACTAGCATGTAGGAGGCTCCTAGGAAGCAATTCTCTTAGCTGAGAATCACAGCAGAGGTTATATGGAACCTGAAGAGGCCAACTCCTTTAGCTAGGCAGGAACCCCTCTGGAGGAATAGGGACACTAACCCACCCACAAAATGTCTGATCCAAACTTTGTCCTGTCTTAAAAAAACAAAAACAAAAAAACAATACACACACACACACACACACACACACACACACACACACACACACACAGTGACAAAGATGGAGCAGAGACAGAAGGAATGACCAGACAACAATCGACCCAACTTTAAACACATCCCACGGGCAAGTACCAGTTTCTGACATTATTGATGATACTATGTTATTCTTACCGCCTAGCATGGCTGTCCTCTGAAAGGCTCTACCAAGCAACTAACACAGGCAGATCCAGAGACCCCTCATTGTATAGAGCTTTGGGACTCTTGTGGAAGGATTAGAGGCCCTGAAGGAGATAGGAACTTCACAGAAAGACCAGCCTAGTCAACTAATCTGGCTCTCAAACTAAACAAAAAGCACATGCTAGCTGGACCTCGCACTTTTTCATATGTACCATATATAACAGCTTGGTCTTCCTGTGCATCCCAAACAACTGAAGTTTAGGGCAATCCTGTCTGTGGAATCTGTTTCCCTAACTCGGGTGTCTTGTCTTGCCTCAGTGGGAGAAGATGTTTCTATTTTTGTAGAAATTTGTTGTGCCAAGGTAAGTAAATATGGGGCATGTACTTTTTCAGATAAGAAGGGGAAATTGGTGGGGGAAGTATTGAGGGAGTTGGGAGAATATTGATAGAAGACAGCAATTAGAATCTAATGTGAAAAAAGAAAAAACACAACAACAACAAAAACAGCTTTCCAAGTGATGAGAGCCAAACAGGAAATATAAGTCATAACAAAATTCTTCACATCTAGGCAGGGGAAAGTAACTCAATAGGAGAAAAAGGGTCCATGGGGAATGTAAAAAAAAATTCAGAGATACACCTGCTTCTACTCATATCAGTTTCTCCAAAACAATAAACCAAGAGACAGACACATAAATAGAGGACTCAGTGTATAATCATGGTGGTCTGAGTTCTCTTGGTGTACTCTGTACCCTTGTATCTGTTGAATATGTTACATTAGAACTGGACTATGTGTAAGATGCAGAAGAAACCTTCAAACAGTTAGGTGACACAATGCTGGTGATATAAAGGCAAAAGAGTCACAATGTGGAAGAAAGTTAAATTCAGGATGAGCGTGAGTAAAGAAGTAGTTGAGGGAAAGTTTTCCCAAAGAAAGGTTGAATAGTGAAATGGAAAACTCTTACTTCAAAACCATCATCTATCTGTTGCAGTAAATATTAAAAATGATGGCCTATCTATTTATCGGGTCCCCGTGGTCTCACTTCCAGGTTGCCACTTTGTTATGGAGCAGAGTGCCAGGACTTTGTCACTCAGTCCAACCCAGCCTCTCCACATGATTCCCTTCCCAGGCAGTTCACTCCACCTACCATGATACTTCTGCCCCAGCTGGATACTACCACTCGGTGTGTTTCTTTCCACTACTGCCCAGCTCAAACATTACAGTAAATCACAGTTGCTTTTTCTTGTAACTTTATATATTAAATTTTCAATCCACAAGCCCTCTACACAATAAGATTAAATACAATAGACAAAGATACAAACTGCCTTTCTATAAGTGATAAAAAAGCCCTATAAAATCCCTTGAAAATATTTATGTCTCATGCCAATTTCTGCCATCAGGATCGAAGTCTGCTTTCTCATGCTCCGTCTTCATTTCCCTAACCAACTTTTACTCTCTTCATCATGTTTCCTAGTCTTTCCCCACCTACCTCTTTACTATCCAATCATGTATTGCCTTACCATAAATCTACATCTATGAAAAAATTAGATACATTAATAGATATAGTTATATAATAATGTTTAATTTGGATTACATGAACAGAGGATATTGTTCTTCCCAGACCCAGAATCCACAAGTTTCCAAATTAAAAATCCCTGTGTAAGATACAGGATCTCCCCTGTCTAGCTATTGATAAGATGTACTCTGGAAACCTTCCAAAACAATTCAAAATACCCTCCATGTGCTTTATTATGCCCAAGATTCTTATGCCAAAAACATATTCATGAAATCAGCATCAATATAGTTAATCAGACATGGAAAATTCAGGCTTGTAGTGAACAGAAAATTTCTTTCCTATGTGCTAGCTGTTGTAGAACTAAAAGGTGTTTCACAGGCTACTGTGAAAAAGAAATTCAGCAATAGTCTTACTCAGTTTGAACTTTATGAGCTGAAATAATGTCTACCATTGTGGGGGGGGGATCTCCCCATGAGTGTAATAGTCACACAGATTCTAATGGCCTTAGCCAGCTATTTTCTGATTGGATTTGAGTTCTACTCCACAGTAGGAAACACAATACATGGCTGGCACTGCATATGCAACCAAGAACCAATAAAATTATAGTTTATAGACCTACTGTAATTCACTATATGGAAAATGTATCAACCTTTCCTCTAGATACATTTCTCTCTATCTGTAGGCTTGCCTGATCCTCTGATTTATCAAAGATGTCTTTTTCCTCTCAGTGGATGGTAGCTAATGTAGAAATACATACCATGTTAAATTTCAAATACATGTATTATGCAATGTCCATCCATAAATGAAGTTGCTTATCTATACAGTACCTTTTCACCACTTAATGGAGGAGGTTACGGAAGAGTTACAGGAAAGATTGTAAGAGAAAGTGGTTGGTTAGGGAAGGATCAGAATAGTTTCTTCTAAACATGGCATGGCTGCTGCACTAATAAACTGCATCATCTCAGAGAATATATAGATCCTTGAGCAAGATCTGTAGCATGTTCAAACAAGTCAACACTCTCTCATGTAATTGGGTGGTGTTTATGACCCACAAACTCTAAGGAACTGTGGATAGTTGATGGAATCTAGAGAAAGGAATGTAAGTATTCTTTAAGGTGTGATTCATGATAGTTCATCCATGCTCCATTAGATAGACCCTAGCATGCTCCATATAATTGGACAGCACAAAAAAGATTTTATGGAAATAAAGTAATAAAGGACATGAATTTACTGGACATACTGGATGTAATTAGGTGAGAGCAGATTTAGATGTGTTAATGAGAAGATATTAATATTTGAGGTGTTCAGATCACCTTGCTGGGTTTTTAAAGCCAACGACATTATTCTGCAAGCCATCTTTAGGGTCATTTTGGACTTTTATGATAATTTTATTTTGCACTTTAAATATAATTATACCTTAAAATTAATTGCCCAAATGTTGTTGAAAGATCCCATGCCTGTATAAAATATAGAATCCATTTGATAGAAATGGAATGCATTGTAGAAATGGTCATTTGTCTTCTAAACAAAACCCTTCTCAGGTTTTTATTGTTATCAGATAAACCGAACAGATTCTAATGAGAGTTGCTGGTGTCAATTATTAATAATTCTGTGTGTAGATATGTGCATGTGCCCGATTTATCCTCAGAACCAAAAGGTATTTTGAGCTGCCTTATGGGCATGAGGGTAAATGAAGTCAGGCTTTCTGCTGGAGCACTAAACATGCCTCTTTCCTTTTCTTTCACTTGAATTCCATAAAAAAAACACAAACAAACATGATGAATAAATTGTGTTTACATTGTGGCACCCCTGTCAATTTTAAAAGTGTTCTCTAACTCATCATTCCTATTGTTTTAATCTTAAATGAAGTTTTCCTTGCTGCTTGACCTTTATTTAAATGGTTAAATTATTTTGTTTCTTTATTTGTCAGTGTATACACTTATTTATTTATTTATTTCTAATATCAAATTTAGAAAACACTTGGCCCAAGAAATGATTATAATTATCACAACCAGAACTCTATGTCTATGATTAATAACATCCAAGGCCAGATTTTTATTAGTGTGAAAGTAATGATGAATGTTCAGAGCATCTCTGTGATTTCATTCACAACCCACAAAAACAATGTTTTCCAGTACATGTGCCATTTGTCTGATATCATGATTAGTTTGTGAAACTAATATAGTCGGAAGAATTTAATTTTACTGCAATGCATTAATACAGTTAGAATCCAGTCTTAGAGAGTCTATCTTCTGATGACTTTCACATTTGTATCAGCTGGTGCAGATATCTGAATGGTATTAAGTTTTAATAATGAGGCTTCTACAAATGCCAGACACACCTCTTCAAAGCTATAAATAGGAGTAGAGAGCACTAGAATGAAGCAAATTTGCCTCCTTTAACCACATGATATTATTTCCTTCTATTTCTACTTCTATAAAAATTATTTTCTACAAATTGTTTTGTAATATCACATCTGGGCATATGCAATGTTCAAATTTGTACTTATCTTATTCTCTAATCTTAAAATATCGTCAGTAAAGTTGCTTAGGTTGTGTTTCATGCCTGAGCTTCTTGACAGTTTCTCAGCTGTCTTGCACAAACTCTTCAATGTACCTGCACAATGAATGGAATTGTGCTTACTGTCTTAGTGATTTCTGTGTACAAGCCTTGCTTGAACCGTGTAAAGCTAAAAATTTTCCACATGTTTTATATTATAAACAAATAAAGGAAATATTTATCTTTGTACAATTGTTTTAAACAGTCATAATACATCTCATGGCAAAAGTAAATAAAATCCACAAATGACACCATTTCAGGCTCGAAAGGTGGTTCTTTGTTTGTGATTCTTGATTATCAAGGGAGTGTGCCCAGGGCAAGCTATTCATGCCTTTTGCCTCTTAAATTCTCCTTTATGTTCCACTATGTAATCTTTCCTTAGTTACTGTGAGCTTGTATGTAAGATGTTCTTTAGTCCCTCATCAATGGCACTCATCCATTTATGTTCATACATTACTTTTAACTACACTGGCTCCACTGATATTCGTATTTCTGAGATGTTTTTAATTTATGTGTTGTTAAAATACCGTTTGAACTTTGAGCTTTTATAAACAATCAGTTTATAAAAGCCTTTGATCTTTTATAACCTATTAGTAAATTGTAGCCAAGAGTAGCAAAAAAGAAAAAAAAAAGCTTTGTTATAATAAGAAACAATATCCAAGCCAAGAGTTAAAATGTAAAACTCCAATACAACTGGAAATTGTTAACACCAAAACTGTATGGAAATCTTAATAATTTGGTGACATAATGGATTTGTAATTATTACAGTGTAGATAATAGAGATAGAATGACTTTGTTTACAGAGTAAATACAAAATAAAAATTACATAACAAGTATGCAGAAGCACATGAGAAAATGAGAAAGTGAAGAGTTTAATGTTGGTTCCCTCTGAGCTGATGAAAAAGTGAAGGACTTCAGTACTTCACTGCAAACTTAGGAATCTCTAGATTGTCCACTGATACTGGTCTGGTTGTAGGGTTTTGAATTTAAATTCACTGAGGTCAAAGTTATATCGTCATCTTACTTTTATGATCCACATTTTAGATCAGTATTTTTACACCAATTTTCTTTCCTTTGAGATTCATTATCAGCTCATGTGTAGCAGCATCTTCTGTCAATTTCCGTGACCAATTTGCTTTCAACACAGGAGCTAGTGGCATATTTTAGAAACTAAATTGTATTTGATTATTAATCTGCCTTATATTGGACATTTTAGAACTTGTGGACTCTGGAACCTCTCATGTATGATGTCCTATCATCTGAAAATATAACAAATTTGACTTTGTTTTCTGCTATTACATGTCTAATTAGTTTCATTAGTTTCATTGTTTCATACTGTGCTCCAAGGACTATACTGGAAACTGTTAGGATACCCCTATCTTGGGTTTTTTTTTTTTTTTTTTTTTTTGTGTGTGTGTGTGTGTGTGTGTGTGTGTGTGATTTTTTTGTTTTATTTTGTTTTGTTTGTTTGGTTTTCATGGATTTGTTTTGTGGTTTTGCCCATGTGGGATGAGGTTAGGTTTTGTCATAGATAGCCTTTATCAACTAGACTTGTCCTCTTTAATGTTTTGTACTGAAGTCTTGTTTAGCTGTTTATCGCACTAGTTTTGTGTTAAAATTACTGAGACACCAAACGCCCAGAAATTTGCACCAAAATTTGTGGTTATGTCTCTGATAGTGTTTCTGGATCAGATTTACACTTTAACTAGGACACTGAGTTATATAGTTCATCTCACTATCTAAGTAGACATAATTCCAGCTGAATTTTAGTTGAAGGTCAGAGAAGAACATCCAACTGATTCTCTCTTTGAGTGGAAGGTACCTACTGCAGTTTAGGTACCTTCTGCTTAAATATTAATCTATATCTTAATTCAGAATAAAGCAGAGACATCAACTCCTGTTGGGTCTTGAGACTGTAGGCCTTTCAGATGGACAGCTGTGACTGTTCTTTAGAGTCACCAGTTTGCAAACTGAAGCTTCAAGGACTTTCCAAATATTATAGTAGCCAATAGCCAATTAAGAAATATTCATAAGTTTCTTTGTCAGAAAACGACTTCTTAATAATTACTTTATATATATATTTAAGTTATTTTAATTACATAATTTCCCCTTCTTTCACACTTTGATCTCCTTTGCATTAATAGTTTACACACACACACACACACACACACACACACACACACAGGAATGTTCTCAAGTGGTATACGATAAAATGATATGCCTCTTTATTTGTTTTCAGGACTTTTCATTTGTGTTAGATATCCAGTTGGTGTGCACTTTGGGAAAGACTGTTACTCCTGCATCTAAAATTTCCTTCAGTTACTTGTAGTTCCTTATGTAAAGTAGATGGTATATAACTTTTCTCCATACATTTTAGCATGTAGTTTGGTATTATATTTTTCAGCTCAGGTCTAGACACTCAAATTGGTGAGATGTTATGGGTTTGGCTTCTGACATTGCTGAGAAAATAATATCCCAGAAAACTGTATATTCTCTGGGTCTTGAATCTTTCTGTCCCTTCTTCTACAATGATCCCTGAGATTAGGGATCTCTTAGGGTATCTGAGCCTCAGTGGACTGTGCGTTTTGATTTTCTGTGATTGATTCTAGTCGTTTTTATCTGTTGCAAAGAGAAGGTTCTTTGATGAGAAGTTAGAATTACATTTAAGCTTGAGCAAAAGAACAAATATTTGGAACATAAGTAGTGATTACTCCTACTTAGTAAATTGATGCCTGTAGATTTTCTATCAAGATCTATGACTTCACCAGAACAGGGTAGTAGGCTAGGATTACAGAACCAAGAAAGTCTTTCCCCTGGGTGAGCAGGTCTTACATCCAATTTGAGAGCTGTTAACACTCTAATTGCTATTCTTAGGTCAACCTTACAAAAGCTACAGATATATGAAAAGATGAAAACTCAATTGAGAAGAATGTCTCCATTATTCCAGTAATGATTGTTTAGGAAACCTAACCTGCAGTAAGTATTCCAGTTTTTGGGTTGGTGGTTGTGGGTTCTTTAAGACTATGTACTGGGAAAGCCATGATGAGAAATCCAGTTAACAGAACTGTGCATGACCCCTGGCCTTCTTGTTTGAGCTCCCATCCTGACTGCCTTGAATATGAAAGTTTAAAAGAAATTATTCGTCTCTTCTCTAAGGTTACTTTATTTGTGGTACTTCTTTTATTAATTTTTATTCTCTTATTTATTTTCTTTTCATTCTTTGACACCCCCTCTCAGCAACTCTCTCCTTATCATTATCCCATTCATCCTTCCCTTGACTCTGAAAAGAAGCTCTCCGTACCAGGTTTCTTCCTCCACTGGGGCCTCAAGTCTCTCAAAGACTGAACACATCTTATCACACAAAGGTCTGACCAAGACACTTCTGCTATATTTGTGCCAATGGCCTCATACTGTCTCGTGTATTATCCTGTTGGTGGCTTAGTCCCTTGGAGCTCTTTTAGGTATGGGTAATTTAAAATTTCTAGACTCCATAGAAATATTGGGTCACTCTCCCTTTTAGCTTTGCTAATCCTTCCCCTAACTTAACCATAGGAGTCCCTACATTCAGTTGAATGGTTGGGTTTAATTGTCTGCATCTGTCTCAGTCAGCTGAGCTGTAAGAGGCTCCCACCTATAGCAAATCATAGCATCAGTAATAGTAGCAAACCTTGGTGCTTTCCCATGAGATAGATCCCAAGTTGGGCCAGTCATGAGACCACCTTTTCTTTAGTCTCTTCTCAATCAGTTCTGGGGAAGAATTATCGACTGTGGGTTAGTAATCCTGTCTCTCCACTTGAGGCACTGTCTATATACTGGAGGTGGACTCTTTGAGTTCCTTCTTCCCAATGTTGGGCATTTTGGCTAAGATCAATCTCACTGATTTCTTAGAGTCTCTGGTACTTACTTGAGGTCTACCTACCTCTCACCCACCTCCATGATGCTTGTCTCCATTCATTCTCTCAGTCCTCTTTTCTTCTCTTCATTTTCACCTTATACCTGATTCTGTTTCTCCTTTCCCCTCCCTCTTTCCTCTTGACTCAAGTTTCTCTCTTCCTCTGCCTCCCATGATTATTTCCTTCTGCTTTCTAAGTGTAATTGAAGCATCATCACTTGGGATTTTCTACTTGTTACATTTATTATAGTCTCTATGATATGTCCTAAGTATTGGGTATGTTTTATCTAATATCCACTTATTATTGAGTATATACCATGCATGTTTTTTGGGTATGAGTTACCTCACTCAGGATGATATTATCTCATTCAATCTATATACCTGCAAAATTCATGATATCTTCCTTTATAATAGCTGAATAGTATCTAATTGTGTATATGCAATACATTTTTGTATCAATTTTTTTTTTTTTTTTTGGCCAAGAGACACCTGTATTGTTTCCAATTTCTGACTATTACAAAAAGGGTGCTATAACATTGTGTAGTATGTGCTTTGTGGTATATTAGGCCATCTTTTGGGTATATGCCCCAGAGTGAAATATCTGGGTATTTGGGTAGAACTATTTACAGTTTTCTGAGGAAACATCTTAATCTCCTTTGGTTATCTAATTTCTCTGGGTAGATATTTTAGTACTATATTAAATAGATAGAGATTTGGCAACCTTGTTTTAACCTGGATTTTAGTGGGATTGCTTCTATTTTCTCTACATTTAATTTGATACTGACTATTCGTTTCTTATATATTGATATGTTAGGTGTGTGCCTTGAATTCCTGATATCTCCAAGATTTTGAACATGAAATTGTGTTGTATTTATCAAATAATTTTTTCATCATCTAATGATATGATCAGGCAGCTGTTTTTCCTTGAGTTTATCTCTATAGTGTATTACATTGATATATTTCTGTATATGGCAACATCCCTGAATTCCTGGGATGAAACATAAGCATACTTTATTGTGGTGAATGATTTTGATGTGTCTTTGGACTCGGTTTGCAAGAATTTTTTGATTATTTTTACATAGTTCTTCAAAAGAAAGATTGGTCTGAAGTTCTCTGTCTTTGGTCTTTTTGTGGTTTAAGAATCACAGTAACTGTTGCTTCATAGAATGAATTAGGTTTTTTCTGTGTCTAATTCATAGAATAGTTTGAGGAATACTGGTGTAAGTTCTTCTTTAAATATCTGTTATAATTCTGTCCTAAAACCATCTGGCTCTGGGCTTTTTTATTTGTTAGAAAGGTTTTTGATGACTATCTCTATTTCCTTAGGGGTAATTGGATTATTTAGATACTTTATCTAATCTTGATTTAATTCTTGTAAAGTAAGTGGTATCTGTGCAAAAAAAAAAATATCTATTTAATGCAGATTTTCCAATTTTGTTGAATATATGTTTTTCTTGTTGGTTCTGACAACTTTTGTCAATTTCCTTAATTTATTTTATTGTTTCTCATTTAAATATTTATTATTGTTAATTTGGATACTGCCTCTATGCCCTTTAGTTAATGTGCCTAACAATGTATTTATCATGTTGATTTTTTAAAGAAGCAGCTTTTGGTTTTGTTGATTCTCTGTATCATTTTATTTGTTTCTACCTGGTTGATTTCAGATCTGAGTTTGATTATTTCCTGCCTTCTACTCCTTTTGAGTGTGTTTGCATCTTTCCCTTTTAGAATTTTCAGCTGTGTTGCTAGTTTGCTTGTATAAAATTTCTTCAATTCCTTTATGTAGGCACATATAATTTCTCTTCTCAACACTGCTTTCTTTTTGTCTCATGAGTTTGGCTATGATGTATTGCAGTAAATAGTAAAAAATGGAGACCAATTCAACATGGAAGATGAACATGACCCATCTCTTTCTGTGCAGCTCTGAGTAGCCAGATGTAGTTATGTATAGTTTCTATTTGATGGATTTCTATAGGTCAATTTATTTTATCTAGGTAGGGTAGTTTATTTTTTTCTCATTTTTTTGTAAGCTTATTTTGTGGAATTTAACATGCAAATCTGTTTGATAACTTATTGATTGTTGAATAATGAATTTACCCAGCAGTGGAAGAGAGTGTAATGAAGCAGTGACTGAGAGGCAGCTGGAACATGCAGGTCCTTCTTTGTTGCTTGTGCTGAGTGAGAATCAACGGGGCCCACGGAACAAGATGTGTGAGTGCAAAGTGTAGTAACTAACTACCTACAGGACCACATGAAGAGGATGGCTTGCAGACCACATGGTGTAGTAGCACCTAGGTTACCAAATTTTACTTTTACATAAACAAGTGGCACTGAAAATGGGGAAAGAATCCTCTAAATTCAAAATAATTACTATGTGAGTGTTATTTTCTGAGTAGAGAAGGCCAGCACCATGTGGAGTCAGGTGATGTCTCAAGCATGGGAATCTTAAATGGAAGAATCACAGAGGCAGCCTCTGCTGACAGGCCCAAGGTCCCTTGCTCTGAAAAAGGCAGGTTACACTGACCAGAGAGACTTAGAGATTAGAAGCTATATGATTCTTTAGGAAAGAATGATTAGAGAATGTATTTAAAAAGCTGGTTTATTTGTCTTAAAGATGGTATATAGATTACATGCACAAGTCTCACAGAATCACCCTCATTCTATCTAATGTGGTTTTCACAGGGAATTGGAGTTAAATTATAGTTAGACAAATTGCCTGCTTCTTAATCACAGTTATTAAAGGTTATTATAAATAGGGCTCCTATGAAAATTGTGCTGCATGTGTCTTTATTGTATGTTGGAGCAACTTTGGGGTATATTCTCAAAAGTGGAATAGCTGAGTCTTCAGGTAGGACTATGTCCAATTTTCTGAGGAACTGCCAGACTGATTTCCAGAATGGTTGTAGCAGCTTACAACCCCACCAACATTGGTGGAGTGTTTCTCTTTCTCCGCATCCTTGCGAGCAACTGCTGTCATCTGAGTTTCGATCTTAGCATTTCTGACTGCTGTGAGGTGGAATCTCAGGGTTGTTTTGATTTGCAATTCACTGATGACTAGGAATAGTGAGCACTTACTTAGATGCTTCTCAGCAATTTGATATCGTTCAATTGTTTGTTTAGCTCTGTACCCATTCTTAATAGGATTGTTTGATTGTCTGGAGTCTAACTTCTTGAGTTTTTTGCATAAACTTGATATTACACCTCTATCAGATGTAGGATTGATAAAGATCTTTTCCAAATCTGTTGGCTGCCATTTTGTATTCTTGACAATATCCTTAGCCTTACAGAGCCTTTACAATCTCATTTAGTCCCATTTCTCGATCCTTGATCTTAGAGTACAAGCCAATTGTGTTCTGTTCAGGAAAATTTCCCCTGTGCCTATGTGTTCTAAGGTTTCCCCCACTTTCTCTTCTAGTAGTTTCAGGGTACCTGGTTTAATGTGGAGATTTTTGATTCAACTGCACTTGAGCTTTGTACAAGGAGATAAGAAAGGGTCTATTTTCATTCTTTTGTGTGCTGACTGCCAGTTGAGCCAACACAATTTGTTTAAGATGCTGTTCTTTTTCCATTGAATGGTTTCATCTCCTGTGTCTAAAATCTAGTGACCCTATGTGTGAGGGTTCATTTCTGGATCTTCTATTTGGTTCCATAGATCAACCTGCCTATCTCTGTACTAGTACCATGCAGTTTTTAAAACAATTGCCTTGTAATATAGCTTGAGGTCAGGGATGGTGATTTCCACAGTAGTTATTTTGTTTTTGAGGATGGATTTTGATAATCTAGGTTATTTGATAGTTCAGATAAACCTGCAAATTTCTCTTTCCAACTCTATAAAGAATTGAGTTGGAATTTTGATGGGATTGCACTGAATCTGTACATTGCTTTTGGTAAGATGGCCATTTATACAATGTTGTTCCTGCCAATCTATGAGCATGGGAGATCTTTTCCTCTTCTAAAATATTGTTCAAATTCCTTCTTCAGAATTTTGAAGTTCTTTTTACACAGGTCCTTCACTTGCTTAGTTAGGGTAGCACCAAGTTATATCATATTGTTTGTGACTATTGTGAAGGGTATTTTTTCCCTCATTTCTTTTTTTTTTAACTTCTTTTTTTTTTTAATTAAACGACTTTATTTTGCGAAACAAAAATAAATGTAAAGATTTTAAACATTTTTGCTTAAAATTATACATTTTTGTCAGTACTGTTTTTTCAGACATTAAAATAAATTTTACATAAAACCATGTGAATATGTTTTTTAGTCAGTACTTGATTTTTTTCAAGGGCTTGACAGTATGCATTGAAAACGTACTAGTTGCAATAAGCGTAAAGTACATGCAAAACAAAACGCAACATGGAAATAGTCAAAGTCTTCTTGTTTTGTGAATATATGTATATTTTTTGTTTTCTTTATTTCTTGGACTTAATACAGTCTGTGAGTTGTTTCTGGGGGAGTGCAAGCCTCTGGGGTTAGCATCCCACTATCAGTGACTGCATATTATGTCTGTTCTTTGGGACTGGGTTATCTCACTCAGGATGATCTTCTCTAGATGCAGCCATTTTCTTAAGAATTTGGTTAAGTCATTGTTTCTGGTGGCTGAGTAGTATTCCATTGTGTATATGTACCACAATTTTTGTATCCATTCGTCTTCTGAAAGACATCTGGGTTCCTTCCAGCTTCTGGCTATTATAAATAGAGCTGCTATGAACATTGTGGTGCATATATCTTTGTTGTGTATTAAAGTGTCTCTGGGGAATATGCCCAGAAGTGGAATAGCTGGGTCTTCAGGTAGTACTATATCCAGTTTTCTGAGGTATCGCCAGACAGATTTCCAGAGTGGTTGTATTAGCTTGCAACCCCACCAACAGTGGAGAAGTGTTCCTCTTTCTCCGCAGCCTCGCCAGCATCTGCTGTCATCTGAGTTTTGGATTTTGGCCAATCTGACTGGTGTGAGGTGGAATCTTAGCGTTGTTTTGATTTGCATTTCCCTGATGGCTAAGGATGTCGAGCACTTCCTCAGATGTTTTTTGGCCATTCGGTGTTCCTCAACTGAAAATGATTTGTTTAGCTCTGTACCCCATTTTTTAATAGGGTTATTTGATTCTCTGGTGTCTAGCTTTTTGAGTTCCTTGTACACCTTGGATATTAGGCCTCTATCTGATGTGGGGTTGGTAAAGATCTTTTCCCATTCTGTTGGTTGTCGTTTTGTTTTCTTGACGATGTCCTTAGCCTTACAGAAACTTTGCAATATCATTAAGTCCCATTTGTTAATCTTTGACCTTAGAGCTTGAGCCATTGGTGTTTTGTTCAGGAAATTTTCTCCTGTGCCTATGTGTTCTAAGGTTTTCCCTACTTTCTCATCTAATAGTTCCAGTGTATCTGGTTTAATGTGGAGATCTTTAATCCACTTACACTTGAGCTTTGTACAAGGAGATAAGAACGGGTCTATTTTCATTCTTTTGCATGTTGAGTGCCAGTTGGACCAGCACCATTTGTTGAATAGGCTGTCCTTTTTCCATTGAATGTTTACTGCTCCTTTGTCAAAAATCAGGTGACCATATACATGAGGGCTCATTTCTGGATCTTCTATTCTATTCCATTGATCCACTTGCCTATTTCTGTACCAGTACCATCCAGTTTTCAGCACAATTGCCTTGTAATATAGCTTGAGGTCAGGGATAGTGATTCCCTCAGATGTTTTTTTGTTGTTGAGGATGTATTTCGCTATTCTAGGTCTTTTGTTATTCCATATGAAATTGCACATTGATCTTTCCAGTCCCATGAAGAACTGGTTGGAATTTTGATGGGGATTGCATTGAACCTGTAGATTGCTTTTTGTAGGATGGCCATTTTTAAGATGTTGATCTTTCCAATCCATGAGCATGGGAGATCTTTCCATTTTCTGAGATCCTCCTCAATTTCTTTCTTTAGAGGTTTGAAGTTCTTGTCATACAGGTCCTTCACTTTCTTAGTTAGAGTCACACCAATGTATTTCATAGTTTTTGTAACTATTGTGAAGGGTACCTTTTCCCTAATTTCTTTCTCCACATGTTTGTCCTTTGAGTATAGGAAGGCTACTGATTTGTTTGAGTTAATTTTGTATCCGGTCACTTTGCTGAACTTTTTTATCAGCTGTAGGAGTTCTCTGGTGGAATTTTTGGGGTCACTCAAGTACACTATCATGTCATCGGCAAAGAGTGATGTTTTTATATCTTCCTTTCCGAATTGTATCCCCTTGATCTCCTTTTGCTGTCTAATTGCTCCAGCCAGGACTTCCAGTACTATGTTGAATAGGTAGGGAGAGAGTGGGCAGCCTTGTCGAGTCCCTGATTTTAGTGGGATTGCTTCAAGTTTCTCGCCATTAAGTTTGATATTGGCTGTTGGTTTGCTGTATATTGCTTTTATTATGTTTAAATATGGGCCTTGGATTCCTGTTCTTTCCAGGACTTTTAACATGAAGGGGTGTTGGATTTTGTCGAATGCTTTCTCAGTTTCTAGTGAGATGACCTGCCCCTAGAAGGTAGTTAAAAATTTTAAATGCTAAGGCGTTGCCAAGGTTCTGATGATTCAGACCTGTACTACTGATTATTCAGCAGGACAGACTGAGCTCTCTGCAAATAGCCTGAAGGAGGAAGCAGTTTCTGAGCACACAAGCAGCACAGTGTCGCCTCCCTTCATCTTCATATTGATAAAAGACTTTGTGTGGATCTTGTAAAACAGAACCTTATCTCCTCCTGGGAAGGTCCTATAGTCCCAAAGCGTCACCACGAAGTAGAGCGCACATGTGGTTAGAAACGACTTACTCAGAAATGTGGAATCCTGGGGATACATGGGGCACAGCCGATGCTGCCTGGGACGTGTTTCCTAGAGGGCTTACAGTGTGTAAATAATTGGTGTTAATACAACTGTCTGGGATTCGCTGAAACCTACATGATTCAGTTCTAGCTCTGGATTGCCTCAGTTGACCTTTGTGGAGCTTTTATCTATAGCGTAGTTCTTTGCCTTGTCATAGACCTTATTGGGGTTTGGGGTTTTGTTGTTTTGTTGTTTTTCTCCCACTATTTAAAGCTCACTAGAAGAGTTAGTTGTGTGTTGAGGCTGAGTTGGTTGGTTGGTTGGTTTGGCTTCTTAACATCAAGATAGCTGAATGGCGCTCCACGCCTAGATCTCAATGATTCGGTTGGTTTCTCAGTGGGACTCAACTCACGTTGTCTAATTGCCTCTTCTCAAAGTTCAGGAAAAACAGTCAGGACCCCGTGAGACCTCCTAGAGAAGGAGTATGTGGCTGCCTTAGTATTCTGTTGTTCATGATTATTTTACAAACTGGATTTTTTAAAGATTTTTAGAGTTTCACAAGGAGAAGCCACCTTTTGTGGCATCCTATATAGTTTTACACTGTGTATTTCTTCCTTTTAGGAAAAACCTACCTAGTACAAGCTACCACATACACAGACTGCCCAGTGAATGGGTCATTTCTCCACAGCCCTGGTACAGTACAGAGTCCAGCCATTACCATTCTCCTGTGTTACTTTGACATGAGATTTTTCTTTTTGTACATTTTGGCTGCAGTATTGGTGGTAGCATATACTTTGATGGATCATCTCTACTTCTGTATCTATTTATTTATTACTAGACCTCAGCCACAGCCTTCTCCCCCTCCATTCTGCCTGTAGGATGTACTGTATGTAGTCATGCACTTTGTATTAATATATTAGAAATCTACAGATCTGTTTTGTACTTTTTATATTGTTGGATACTTATAATCAAAACTTTACTCTAGGGTATTAAATAAATTTAGTCTTATTAGAAAATAAAAAAAAAGTGTTTCCCAGTATATGAAGCCTGAGTATTCAAGCACATTTGTCATTGTGGAATCCTATTTCTCTGGCTATCATATGTGTGTGTCTTCCTTCATAAAAACCGCTTTTCTCATTATGTGGTCCATGCATATTTTATCTGTATAAATAAAGAATTAAGTGTCCCATAGCTTTTATAAAATTTTTTTGCAAAAAAATTAAATTGACTCATTACTAATCAGTAAGCAAAAAAATATTTATATAATCAAGCTATACGGCTTCATCTTAGTTGTTGCCAGCAAAATTAGGATGTTTGACCACAGACAAGATGCTACTAATTGAGCAAGCTCACTAAATAGACAGTGTTAATATTTGCTTTCAACAACTACTTTGTGAAAGCAGTAAATGTATTATAACCCCTTCTCTCAATGCTTAAGATTTTATCCTTTAATTTATATTATCATGAGTGCTATTGCAGAAGCACCAAATTTAGAATACGATACCTAAAAAAATTAAGTAGCCCCTTCTTTAAAATGTATTTGAAACCATATTTGAGATGTCATCTGCTAATACTGTAAGATTATATATATATATATACATATATATATATATATATATATATATACACACACACACACATGAAAGATTTCACAGTCTATAATCACCTTCTTTTAAAAATCACTTATCTGCTTTCTCTATCTTCATATATTGAAATGTGTCCCTGGGAATGAACTAAAATTCTCACCATCTGTGCATTGGCCAGGAATGTCCATATCCCTTTAATATGTAAATATATCCTGAGTTTTTCACATTCAGTTGGTAAGATCTGTGAAGCACAGAAAATAGCATTTTAAAAAAGAACCACAAGGGATCATTTATTGCTCCAGTACTTTGAAAAATCTATGAAATTCCTTTATGACTTCTTCATTATATTTTCAATGGAACAATTAGTTTGAGTGGCTACAAACACTGAATTTTCATGACCACATTAGCCTTTGAAACCAAAACTATTGAATTCATTACTCTGTATGCAAAATATAGTGGGATGTGGTGAGTTTGCCATTAAAAGGAATAAGTTGCCTTCAACTGGAAAACTAGTTGAAAGTTAATTTTCTACCAGCCTATCTGGTCACACTCTAAAACCCACACAGTTTGCATAATTTAACAGTTTGTTCCAAGGATATATTTTTTTAAAATGTTGAGAGCACTAACTCTGGCTTTTTTCATATTAGGAAAGTCTTTTACAATGAAAAGTATGATCTTAAGCAGAAAACTACTCCCTTGAAAACATTACTAGTAATCTCTAAATGTAGTAAGGCATTCTTGTGCTCATTTTTCAAACATATCTTATAATTATTTCAAAATTATTAGATCACAGCACTGGCAACATATAAAATATATTTTGAAAACTAAACAAGACAAAACTTGGAAAATACCTTAAAATAATTTGTCTGTGCTCCACTTAATTGAACTTAAATGCTCTAGAGTTTTGAAATTTCAGGAAGCATAGGTAAGTCCTGGAGACTAGAATACATTTTCTATAAACAGGATTATGTCACATATTTTTGTCTTCATTCAGTATAATTTTGTTTCTTTCTTTGTAGCAGAAAAGTCAACTGTCAACACAAGTTCAGTGAAGAGGTAGGGCTCTACCAATAAAACTTTATTTATAAAACAAATGCCCGTGAACATTTTGGGCCTCAGCCAACTTGTATTCAGGAATTGCATAAAAACAGAAAAAATATGTAATTTCTTGACATAAATTTGTTTTCTTAATTGAAGAAAATGGATTCATTAGAAAATAGAAAACCATTTCCTTTATAACAATAGTAACACATATGATATATGCATCATTAGAAGCTCTACGTTTGTACAGATATACATATCTTCATAAAACTAGGTGGCTCTACTTATACACCTGGGCTATATAGTGTGGCTTACTGCTCCACAACATATTAATGTAACTAATGTGTAATATAGCCAATATAATTACACATATATACTACAACAGAAAACATTTATAAACATAAATATATCTTTCAAAACAGGATTGTAAAATACACCTAAAGGGTGAACAGTTAATGCTAGTAAATGAAATGACCATGAAGATATAACATTACATATAGTGAATTACTAAGCCTACATCTAGCATATTAATGTACATTACTGTAAGCCATATACTCTATATGACTAAGCTAAACTTGGTGCTTTTTTTTCTAAAAATTAACGTTGCATGTCTGTAGCTTTTACTTTGTACTTCCATTGTTTAATGTTGCACTCCCACAATAGCGCCTAAAGTAAAATATACATATATTGTATAGCTGTATTAAAATTCTCTGTTTTATATTATCATGTCATATATTTTCACTGATTTAAAAATTATTCTTTATATTGATATGAATGTTTATTTATTATAAATATTTATTTTTATTCATATTACATACCAATCACAGCCTCCTTCTCTCATCTTCTCACAATCCTGCACTTGCAATTTCATTTTCCTTTTACCTCTCTCCTTATCCTAAGTGAAGGGATATCCACTCCCTCTTAGGTAACAACCCATACTGGAACATGTTGTCCCAGCAGGACTTAACACCTCATCTCCTACTGAAGCATATCTAGGCAATTCAGGTACAGAAAAAGCATCCAATGGTAGGCAAAAACAGAGATAGCCTCTACTCTAATCGTTATGGATCCCCCCATGAAGACCAAGTGGCTTATCTGATACAAATATGGGGAATAAAATGGATCAGACCTTGTATTCTCTTTGCTTGGTAGTTCTGTCTCGAGCCCACATGGGTCCAGGTTGGGTGACTCTGTAGGTCCTCTTATGGCATCCTTCACACCTTGTGATGGGTAAATTCTATCCCTCACTCTTCCAAAAGACTCTCTGATCTCTACATGATGTTTGACTATTGGTCTCTGAGTATACTTTTATCCACACAGTTCATTGAAGCCTGTCAGAAAACAGTTCTGGTAGGTTTCTGTCTACAAGGATAGAAGAGTATCAGAATAGTGTCAGGGGTTAGCTTTTTCCCATGGAATGTGTCTCAAGTTGAGCCAGTCTGGTTATCCATTCTCTCAGTCTCTGATCTATCTTTATTTATTGACATTTTATAGGTCAAACACATTTTCAGTTGAATGTATTGTGAGTAGGTTGATGTCTCCATCCTTTTACTATAAGTACAACAGTCAGAAAGGCTAAGATCAAAAACTCAGGTGACATGTGATGCTGGCAAGTGTGTGGTAAAATAACAGGCCTCCATTGCTGGTGGGATTGCAAGCTGGTACAATGACTCAAAAAATAAGTCTGGCAGTTCCTCAGAAAACAAGAAACACTTCTACTTCAAAACACACTTATACTACTCCTGGGCATATTTCCAAAGGACAATCCAACATATATCAAGGATACATGCTTCACTATGTTCATAACAGCCTTATTTATAATAGCCAGAAGCTGGAAACAATCCAATGTCACTCAACATAGAAATGGATAAAGAAAATGTGGTACATTTACACAGTGGCATACTACTCAGCTATTAAAAATGACTTCATAAAATTTGCAGTGAAGTGGATAAAAATTGAAAATATTATTGTGAGTGAGGTAACCAAGTCACAAAAAAACACACATGGTATATACTCACTGCTAAATGGATATTATCCTGAAAGAAACTTAGAAATTCTGTGTATTAGAAACACTGTGCTTCTTCTTTAGATGTTTTGTATACTATTTTTTTTTCTAGGAAACCCCATTGTGGTTTTTATTGTTTCTATGTGCCCTTTTACCAATAAAAGACGGTCTGTGAAAAAAAAATACAAAAAAGAATGCCCATGATATACCTCTCAGACCATATGAAATCCAAAAAAAAAAAAAAAAAAAAAAAAGATCACACAAAAATGTGAATACTACAGTCCTACTAATTAGGGGGGAAAATAATCTCAGAAAAGTATAGGGAGAGAGTGATCTGGGAATGAAAGGGGAGGGAGAGGGAAAAATTGGAGTCCAGTGCAGATACAGGAGGAGATTGGGAAGAAGTGCAAAGGGTCAGGAATTTGAAAGAAGGTGTAGAGAAGTGGGGGAGGGGGAACAGGGTTAGCCACTAGAGAGTTCCAGATGCCAAGGACCCGAGAGGTTCACAGGAATCATCAGGGAAGTCATTAGGTGAAATACCCAACAAAGGGGAGAGAGAACCTGTAGATACC